>NW_027459121.1:0-113717 GCF_050624435.1 Tenrec ecaudatus | reverse complement strand
CTGCTAGTTAACCTACAAAGTCCAATGCCCGATAGGGAACCTACAAAGTCCAAGTGCCCGCTGAGGAACCTACATAGTCCAAGTGCCCGATAGGGAACCTACATATTCCAAGTGCCCGTTAGGGAACCTAGATAGTCCAAGTGCCCGTAGGGAACCTATATAGTCCAAGTGCCCGCTAAGGAACCTACATAGTCAAAGTGCCCGCTAGGGAATCTGCATTGTAAAAGTGCCCGCTAATTAACCTAGATAGTCCAAGTGCCCGCTAGTTAACCTAGATAGTCGAAGTGCCCGATAGTTAACCTACATAGTCCAAGGTCAGCTAGTTAACCTAGATAATCCAAGTGCCCGCTAGTTAACCTACATAGTCCAAGAACTTGCTAGTTAACCTAGATAGTCCAAGTGTCCGCTAGTTAACCTACATAGTCCAAGTGCCCGCTAGGTAATCTAGATAGTCCAAGTGCCCTTTAGGGAACCTAGATAGTCTAAGTGCCCGCTAGGGAACCTACATAGTCCAATTGCCCACTCTGGAACATACATAGTCCAAGTCCCCATTAGTTAGCCTAGATAATCCAAGTGCCTGCTAGTTAACCTAGATAGTCCAAGTGCCCGCTAGGTATCCTACATAGTCCAAGTGCCCGCTAGGTAACCTATATAGTCCAAATGTCCGCTAGGGAACCTACATAGTCCAAGTGCCCGCTAGTTAACCTAGATAGTCCAAGTGCCCGCTAGTTAACCTACATAGTCCAAGTCCCCGCTAGGTAGCCTAGACAGTCAAAATGACCATTAGGTTACCTACATAGTCCAAGTGCCCGTTCGTTAACCTACATAATCCAAGTGCCCGCTAGGAAAACTACATAGTCCAAGTGCCCACTAGGTAACCTAGACAGTCCAATTGCCCGCTAGTGAACCTAGACAGTCCAAGTACCCGATAGGGAACCTACATAGTCCAAGTGCTCGCTAGGGAACCTACATAGTCCAAGTGATCGCTAGGCAACCTACATAGTCCAAATGCCCGTTAGTTAACCAATATAGTCAAAGTGCCTGCTAGGTAACCTAAATAGTCCAAGTGCCCGCTAGGGAACCTACATTGTCCAAGTGCCCGCTAGGTAACCTAGATAGTCCAATTGCCCGTTAGCTAACCTAGATAGTCGAAGTGTCCGCTAGTTAACCTACATAGTCCAAGTGGCCTTTCGTTAACCTAGATAGGCCAAGTGCCCGCTAGGTAACATAGACAGTACAAGTGCCCGCTAGTTAACCTAGATAGTCCAATGCCCGCTAGTTTACCTAGATCGTCTAAGTGCCCGTTAGTTAACCTAGATAATGCAAGTGCCCGCTAGTTAACCTACATAGTCCAAGGGCCCTCTAGTTAACCTAGATAGTCCAAGTGCCCGCTAGGGGACGTACATAGTCCAAGTGCCCGCTAGGTAACCTACATAGTCCAAGTGCCCGCTAGATAACCTAGATAGTCCATGGTCCTGCTAGTTAACCTACATAGTCCAATGCCCGATAGGGAACCTACAAAGTCCAAGTGCCCGCTGAGGAACCTACATAGTCCAAGTGCCCGATAGGGAACCTACATATTCCAAGTGCCTGTTAGGGAACCTAGATAGTCCAAGTGCCCGTAGGGAACCTATATAGTCCAAGTGCCCGCTAGGGAACCTACATAGTCAAAGTGCCCGCTAGGGAATCTGCATTGTAAAAGTGCCCGCTAATTAACCTAGATAGTCCAAGTGCCCGCTAGTTAACCTAGATAGTCCAAGTGCCCGCTAGTTAACCTACATAGTCCAAGTGCCTGATAGGGAACCTACATAGTCCAAGTGCCCGCAGAGGAACCTACATAGTCCAAGTGCCGGTTAGGGAACCTAGATAGTCCAAGTGCCCGTAGGGAACCTATATACTCCATGTGCCCGCTAGGGAACCTACATAGTCAAAGTGCCCGCTAGGGAACCTGCATTGTGCAAGTGCCCGCTAGTTAACCTAGATAGTCCAAGTGCCCGCTAGTTAACCTAGATAGTCGAAGTGCCCGATAGTTAACCTACATAGTCCAAGGTCAGCTAGTTAACCTAGATAGTCCAAGTGCCCGCTAGTTAACCTACATAGTCCAAGAACCTGCTAGTTAACCTAGATAGTCCAAGTGTCCGCTAGTTAACCTACATAGTCCAAGTGCCCGCTAGGTAATCTAGATAGTCCAAGTGCCCTTTAGGGAACCTAGATAGTCCAAGTGCCCGCTAGGGAACCTACATAGTCCAATTGCCCACTCTGGAACATACATAGTCCAAGTCCCCATTAGTTAGCCTAGATAATCCAAGTGCCTGCTAGTTAACCTAGATAGTCCAAGTGCCCGCTAGGTAACCTACATAGTCCAAGTGCCCGCTAGGTAACCTATATAGTCCAAATGTCCTCTAGCGAACCTACATAGTCCAAGTGCCCGCTAGTTAACCTAGATAGTCCAAGTGACCGCTAGTTAACCTACATAGTCCAAGTCCCCGCTAGGTAGCCTAGACAGTCAAAGTGACCATAGGTTACCTACATAGTCCAAGTGCCCGTTCGTTAACCTACATAATCCAAGTGCCCGCTAGGAAAACTACATAGTCCAAGTGCCCACTAGGTAACCTAGACAGTCCAATTGCCCGCTAGTTAACCTAGACAGTCCAAGTACCCGATAGGGAACCTACATAGTCCAAGTGCTTGCTAGGGAACCTACATAGTCCAAGTGATCGCTAGGCAACCTACAAGTCCAAATGCCCGTTAGTTAACCAATATAGTCAAAGTGCCTGCTAGGTAACCTAAATAGTCCAAGTGCCCGCTAGGGAACCTACATTGTCCAAGTGCCCGCTAGGTAACCTAGATAGTCCAATTGCCCATTAGCTAACCTAGATAGTCGAAGTGTCCGCTAGTTAACCTACATAGTCCAAGTGCCCGTTCGTTAACCTAGATAGGCCAAGTGCCCGCTAGGTAACCTAGACAGTCCTAGTGCCCGCTAGGTTACCTACATAGTCGAAGTGCACGTTCGTTAACCTAGATACTCCAAGTGCCCGCTGGTGACCTACATAGTCCAAGTGCCCGCTAGGTAACCTATATAGTTCAAGTGCCCACTAGGTAACCTAAATACTACAAATGCCCGCTAGGGAAACAATATAGTCCAAGTGCCCGCTGGTTAACCTAGATAGTCCAAGTGCCCGCTAGTAAACCTAGATAGTTCAAGGGCCCGCTAGTTAATCTAGATAGTCCAGGTGCCCGCTAGTTAACCTAGATAGTCCAATGCCCGCTAGTTTACCTAGATCGTCTAAGTGCCCACTAGTTAACCTAGATAATCCAAGTGCCCGCTAGTTAACCTACATAGTCCAAGGGCACTCTAGTTAACCTAGATAGTCCAAGTGCCCGCTAGGGGACGTACATAGTCCAAGTGCCCGCTAGGTCACCTATATAGTCCAAGTGCCCACTAGGTAACCTAAATAATACAAATGCCCGCTAGGGAAACTATATAGTCCAAGTGCCCGCTAGTTAACCTAGATAGTCCAAGTGCCCGCTAGTAAACCTAGATAGTCCAAGGGCCCGCTAGTTAATCTAGATAGACCAAGTGCCCGCTAGTTAACCTAGATAGTCCAATGCCCGCTAGTTTACATAGATCGTCTAAGTGCCCGCTAGTTAACCTAGATAATGCAAGTGCCCGCTAGTTACTCTACATGGTCCAAGGGCCCTCTAGTTAAACTAGATAGTCCAAGTGCCCGCTAGGGGACGTACATAGTCCAAGTGCCCGCTAGGTAACCTAGATAGTCCAAGTGCCCTCTAGTTAACCTACATAGTCCAAGTGCCCGCTAGATAACCTAGATAGTCCAAGGTCCTGCTAGTTAACCTACATAGTCCAATGCCCGATAGGGAACCTACAAAGTCCACGTGCCCGCTGATGAACCTACATAGTCCAAGTGCCCGATAGGGAACCTACATATTCCAAGTGCCCGTTAAGGAACCTAGATAGTCCAAGTGCCCGTAGGGAACCTATATAGTCCATGTGCCCGCTAGGGAACCTACATAGTCAAAGTGCCCGCTAGGGAATCTGCATTGTAAAAGTGCCCGCTAGTTAACCTAGATAGTCCAAGTGCCCGCTAGTTAACCTACATAGTCCAAGTGCCTGATAGGGAACCTACATAGTTCAAGTGCCCGCAGAGGAACCTACATAGTCCAAGTGCCGGTTAGGGAACCTAGATAGTCCAAGTGCCCGTAGGGAACCTATATAGTCCAAGTGCCCGCTAGAGAACCTACATAGTCAAAGTGCCCGAGAGGGAACCTGCATTGTGCAAGTGCCCGCTAGTTAACCTAGATAGTTCAAGTGCCCGCTAGTTAACCTAGATAGTCGAAGTGCCCGATAGTTAACCTACATAGTCCAAGGCCAGCTAGTTAACCTAGATAGCCCAAGTGCCCGCTGGTTAACCTACATAGTCCAAGAACCTGCTAGTTAACCTAGATAGTCCAAGTGCCCGCTAGTTAACCTACATAGTCCAAGGGCCCGCTAGTTAACCTAGATATTCCAAGTGCCCGCTAGTTAACCTAGATCGACCAAGTGTACGCTGGTTAACCTACATAGTCCAAGTTACCGTTAGGTAACCTAGATAGTACAAGTGCCCGCAAGGTAACCTTCATAGTTCAAGTGCCCGCTAGGTAACCTAGATATTCCAAGTTCCTGTTAGCTAACCTAGATAATCCAAGTGCCCGCTAAGTAACCTACATAATCGAAGTGCCCTTTTTTAACCTAGATAGTCCAAGTGCCCGCTAGGTAACCTACATAGTCCAAGGGCCCGCTAGGTAACCTATATAGTCCAAGTGCCCGCTAAGAAACCAAGATAGTCCAAGTGCCCGTTAGGTAACCTAGATAGTCCAAGTGCCCGCTAGGTAACCTACATAGTCAAAGGGCCCGCTAGGTAACCTATATAGTCCAAGTCCCGGCTAGAAACCAAGATAGTCCAAGTGCCCGTTAGGTAACCTACATAGTCCAAGTTCCCGCTAGGTAACCTAGATAATGCAAGTGCCCGTTACCTAACCTAGATAATCCAATTGCCCGCTATGCAACATACATAGTCCAAGTGCCCATTCGTTAACCTAGAAGTGCAAGTGCCCGCTAGGTAACCTACATAGTCCAAATTCCCGTTCGGTAACCTAGATAGTCCAAGTGCCCGCTAATTAAACTACATAGTCCAAGTGCCTGCTAGGTAACCTAGATAGTGCAAGTGCCCGCTAGGTAACCTACATAGTCCATGTGCCCGCTAGTTAACCTAGATAGTCCAAGTGCCCGTTCGTTAACCTAGATAGTCCAAGTGCCCACTAGGTAACCTAGACAGTCCAAGTGCCTGCTAGGTAACTTACATAGTCCAAATGCCCGTTCGTTAACCTACATAGTCCAAGGGCCCACTATTTAACCTAGATCGTCCAAGTGTGTTTGGTTAACCTACATAGTCCAAGTGCCCGCAAGGTAACCTATATATTCCAAGTTCCAGCTATGTAACCTAGATAGTCCAAGGGCCCGCTAGTTAACCTACATATTCCAAGTGCCTGCTAGGTAAACTAGATAGTACAAGTGCCCGCTAAGGAACCTACATAGTCCAAGTGCACGCTAGTTAACCCATATTGTCCAAGTGCCCGCTAGTTAACCTAGATAGTCCAAGTGCCGCTAGGTAACCCACATAGTGCAAGTGTCCCCTAGTTATCCTACATAGTCCAAGTGTCCGCTAGTTAATATAGATAGTCCAAGTGCCCGCTAGGGAACGTACATAGTCCAAGTGCCCGCTAGGTAACCTAGATAGTGCAAGTGCCCGGTAGTTAACCTACATAGTCCAAGTGCCTGCTAGGTAACCTAGATAGTCTAAGGGCCCGCTAGTTAACCTTCATAATCCAAGTGCCCTGTAGTTAACTTACATAGTTCAAGTGTCCGTAAGGAACATATATAGTCCAAGTGCCCGCTAGGGAACATACAGAGTCTAAGTGCCCGCTAGGGAACGTACGTAGTCCAAGTGCCCGCTAGGGAATCTACATAGTCCAAGGGCCCGCTAGTTAAACTAGATAGACCAAGTGCTCGCTAGTTAACATAGATAGTCGAAGTACCCGCTAGTTAACCTAGAGAGACCAAGTGCCCGCTAGAGAACCTATCTAGCCCAAGTGCCCAAGAGGGAACCTAAATAGTCCACGTGCCCGCTAGTTAACATAGATAGTCCAAGTACCCGCTAGGAAACGTACATAGTCCAAGTGCCCGATAGGTAACGTACATAGTCCATGTGCCCGCTAGGTAACCTAGATAGTCCAAGTGCCTGCTAGGGAATGTACATATTCCAAGTGCCCTCTAGATAACCTAGATAGTCCAAATGCCCGCTAGGTAACCCACATAGTCCAAGTGCCCGCTAGGGAACTTACATAGTCCAAAGGCCCGCTAGGAAACCTACATAGTCCAAGTGCCCGTTATTTAACCTAGGTAGTCCAAGTGCCCGCTTGGTAACCTAGATAGTCCAACAGCCCGGTAGGTAACCTACATACTCCAAGAACCCTCTAGGTAACGTAGATAGTTCTAGTGCCAGCTAGGTAACCTAGATAGTCCAAGTGCCCGCTAGGTAACCTACAAAGTCTAAGTGCCCGCTAGGTAATCTATGTAGTCCATATGCCCGTTAGGGAGCCTACATAGTCCAAATGCCCGCTAGGTAACCTAGATAGTCCAAGGGCCTGCTAGATAACCTACATAGTCCTAGTGCCCCCTAGTTAACTTACATTCTCCAAGTGCCTGATAGGGAACCTACATAGTCCAAGTTCCCGCTAGGTAACCTACATAGTCCAAATGCCCTCTAGTTAACCTACATAGTCCAAGTGCCCGCTAGGGAACCTACATAGTCCAAGTGCCCGTTAGGTAACCTAGATCGTCCAAATGCCCGCTAGGAAACCCACATAGTACAAGTGCCCGCTAGGGAACTTACAAAGTCCAAGGGCCCGCTAGGTACCCTAGATAGTCCAAGGTCCTGCTAGTTAACCTACATAGTCCAATGCCCGATAGGGAACCTACAAAGTCCAAGTGCCCGCTGAGGAACCTACATAGTCCAAGTGCCCGATAAGGAACCTACATATTCCAAGTGCCCGTTAGGGAACCTAGATAGTCCAAGTGCCCGTAGGGAACCTATATAGTCCAAGTGCCCGCTAGGGAACCTACATAGTCAAAGTGCCCGCTAGGGAATCTGCATTGTAAAAATGCCCGCTAATTAACCTAGATAGTCCAAGTGCCCGCTAGTTAACCTAGATAGTCCAAGTGCCCGCTAGTTAACCTACATAGTCCAAGTGCCTGATAGGGAACCTATATAGTCCAAGTGCCCGCAGAGGAACCTACATAGTCCAAGTGCCGGTTAGGGAACCTAGATAGTCCAAGTGCCCGCTAGGTATCCTACATAGTCCAAGGGCCCGCTAGGTAACCTATATACTCCAAGTGCCTGCTAAGAAACCAAGATAGTACAAGTGCCCGTTAGGTAACCTACATAGTCCAAGTTCCCGCTAGGTAACCTAGATAATGCAAGTGCCCGTTACCTAACCTAGATAATCCAATTGCCCGCTATGCAACATACATAGTCCAAGTGCCCATTCGTTAACCTAGAAATGCAAGTGCCCGCTAGGTAACCTACATAGTCCAAATGCCCGTTCGGTAACCTAGATAGTCCAAGTGCCCGCTAATTAACCTACATAGTCCAAGTGCCTGCTAGGTAACCTAGATAGTGCAAGTGCCCGCTAGGTAACCTACATAGTCCATGTGCCCGCTAGTTAACCTAGATAGTCCAAGTGCTCGTTCGTTAACCTAGATAGTCCAAGTGCCCACTAGGTAACCTAGACAGTCCAAGTGCCTGCTAGGTAACTTACATAGTCCAAATGCCCGTTCGTTAACCTACATAGTCCAAGGGCCCACTATTTAACCTAGATTGTCCAAGTGTGTTTGGTTAACCTACATAGTCCAAGTGCCCGCAAGGTAACCTATATAGTCCAAGTTCCAGCTATGTAACCTAGATAGTCCAAGGGCCCGCTAGTTAACCTACATATTCCAAGTGCCTGCTAGGTAAACTAGATAGTACAAGTGCCCGCTAAGGAACCTACATAGTCCAAGTGCACGCTAGTTAACCCATATTGTCCAAGTGCCCGCTAGTTAACCTAGATAGTCCAAGTGCCGCTAGGTAACCAACATAGTGCAAGTGTCCCCTAGTTAACCTACATAGTCCAAGTGTCCGCTAGTTAATATAGATAGTCCAAGTGCCCGCTAGGGAACGTACATAGTCCAAGTGCCCGCTAGGTAACCTAGATAGTGCAAGTGCCCGGTAGTTAACCTACATAGTCCAAGTGCCCGCTAGGTAACCTAGATAGTCTAAGGGCCCGCTAGTTAACCTTCATAATCCAAGTGCTCTGTAGTTAACTTACATAGTTCAAGTGTCCGTAAGGAACATATATAGTCCAAGTGCCCGCTAGGGAACATACAGAGTCTAAGTGCCCGCTAGGGAACGTACGTAGTCCAAGTGCCCGCTAGGGAATCTACATAGTCCAAGGGCCCGCTAGTTAAACTAGATAGACCAAGTGCTCGCTAGTTAACATAGATAGTCGAAGTGCCCGCTAGTTAACCTAGAGAGACCAAGTGCCCGCTAGAGAACCTATCTAGCCCAAGTGCCCAAGAGGGAACCTAAATAGTCCACGTGCCCGCTAGTTAACATAGATAGTCCAAGTACCCGCTAGGAAACGTACATAGTCCAAGTGCCCGATAGGTAACGTACATAGTCCATGTGCCCGCTAGGTAACCTAGATAGTCCAAGTGCCCGCTAGGGAACGTACATATTCCAAGTGCCCTCTAGATAACCTAGATAGTCCAAATGCCCGCTAGGTAACCCACATAGTCCATGTGCCCGCTAGGGAACTTACATAGTCCAAAGGCCCGCTAGGGAACCTACATAGTCCAAGTGCCCGTTATTTAACCTAGGTAGTCCAAGTGCCCGCTTGGTAACCTAGATAGTCCAACAGCCCGGTAGGTAACCTACATACTCAAAGAACCCTCTAGGTAACGTAGATAGTTCAAGTGCCAGCTAGGTAACCTAGATAGTCCAAGTGCCCGCTAGGTAACCTACAAAGTCTAAGTGCCCGCTAGGTAATCTATATAGTACAAATGCCCGTTAGGGAGCCTACATAGTCCAAATGCCCGCTAGGTAACCTAGATAGTCCAAGGGCCCGCTAGATAACCTACATAGTCCTAGTGCCCCCTAGTTAACTTACATTCTCCAAGTGCCCGATAGGGAACCTACATAGTCCAAGTTCCCGCTAGGTAACCTACATAGTCCAAATGCCCTCTAGTTAACCTACATAGTCCAAGTGCCCGCTAGGGAACCTACATAGTCCAAGTGCCCGTTAGGTAACCTAGATCGTCCAAATGCCCGCTAGGAAACCCACATAGTACAAGTGCCCGCTAGGGAACTTACAAAGTCCAAGGGCCCGCTAGGTACCCTAGATAGTCCAAGTGCCCGCTAGTTAACCTACATAGTCCAAGTGCCCGCTAGGTAACCTAGATAGTCCAAGGTCCTGCTAGTTAACCTACATAGTCCAATGCCCGATAGGGAACCTACAAAGTCCAAGTGCCCGCTGAGGAACCTACATAGTCCAAGTGCCCGATAGGGATCCTACATATTCCCAGTGCCCGTTAGGAAACCTAGATAGTCCAAGTGCCCGTAGGGAACCTATATAGTCCAAGTGCCCGCTAGGGAACCTACATAGTCAAAGTGCCCGCTAGGGAATCTGCATTGTAAAAATGCCCGCTAATTAACCTAGATAGTCCAAGTGCCCGCTAGTTAACCTAGATAGTCCAAGTGCCCGCTAGTTAACCTACATAGTCCAAGTGCCTGATAGGGAACCTATATAGTCCAAGTGCCCGCAGAGGAACCTACATAGTCCAGATGCCGGTTAGGGAACCTAGATAGTCCAAGTGCCCGCTAGGTATCCTACATAGTCCAAGGGCCCGCTAGGTAACCCATATAGTCCAAGTGCCCGCTAAGAAACCAAGATAGTCCAAGTGCCCGTTAGGTAACCTACATAGTCCAAGTTCCCGCTAGGTAACCTAGATAATGCAAGTGCCCGTTACCTAACCTAGATAATCCCATTGCCCGCTATGCAACATACATAGTCCAAGTGCCCATTCGTTAACCTAGAAGTGCAAGTGCCCGCTAGGTAACCTACATAGTCCAAATTCCCGTTCGGTAACCTAGATAGTCCAAGTGCCCGCTAATTAACCTACATAGTCCAAGTGCCTGATAGGTAACCTAGATAGTGCAAGTGCCCGCTAGGTAACCTACATAGTCCATGTGCCCGCTAGTTAACCTAGATAGTCCAAGTGCCCACTAGGTAACCTAGACAGTCCAAGTGCCTGCTAGGTAACTTATATAGTCCAAATGCCCGTTCGTTAACCTACATAGTCCAAGGGCCCACTATTTAACCTAGATCGTCCAAGTGTGTTTGGTTAACCTACATAGTCCAAGTGCCCGCAAGGTAACCTATATAGTCCAAGTTCCAGCTACGTAACCTAGATATTCCAAGGGCCCGCTAGTTAACCTACATAGTCCAAGTGCCTGCTAGGTAAACTAGATAGTACAAGTGCCCGCTAAGGAACCTACATAGTCCAAGTGCACGCTAGTTAACCCATATTGTCCAAGTGCCCGCTAGTTAATCTAGATAGTCCAAGTGCCGCTAGGTAACCCACATAGTGCAAGTGTCCCCTAGTTAACCTACATAGTCCAAGTGTCCGCTAGTTAACATAGATAGTCCAAGTGCCCGCTAGGGAACGTACATAGTCCAAGTGCCAGTTAGGTAACCTAGATAGTGCAAGTGCCCGGTAGTTAACCTACATAGTCCAAGTGCCCGCTAGGTAACCTAGATAGTCTAAGGGCCCGCTAGTTAACCTTCATAATCCAAGTGCCCTGTAGTTAACTTACATAGTTCAAGTGTCCGTAAGGAACATATATAGTCCAAGTGCCCGCTAGGGAACATACAGAGTCTAAGTGCCCGCTAGGGAACGTACGTAGTCCAAGTGCCCGCTAGGGAATCTACATAGTCCAAGGGCCCGCTAGTTAAACTAGATAGACCAAGTGCTCACTAGTTAACATAGATAGTCGAAGTGCCCGCTAGTTAACCTAGAGAGACCAAGTGCCCGCTAGAGAACCTATCTAGCCCAAGTGCCCAAGAGGGAACCTAAATAGTCCACGTGCCCGCTAGTTAACATAGATAGTCCAAGTACCCGCTAGGAAACGTACATAGTCCAAGTGCCCGATAGGTAACGTACATAGTCCATGTGCCCGCTAGGTAACCTAGATAGTCCAAGTGCCCGCTAGGGAACGTACATATTCCAAGTGCCCTCTAGATAACCTAGATAATCCAAATGCCCGCTAGGTAACCCACATAGTCCAAGTGCCCGCTAGGGAACTTACATAGTCCAAAGGCCTGCTAGGGAACCTACATAGTCCAAGTGCCCGTTATTTAACCTAGGTAGTCCAAGTGCCCGCTTGGTAACCTAGATAGTCCAACAGCCCGGTAGGTAACCTACATACTCCAAGAACCCTCTAGGTAACGTAGATAGTTCAAGTGCCAGCTAGGTAACCTAGATAGTCCAAGTGCCCGCTAGGTAACCTACAAAGTCTAAGTGCCCGCTAGGTAATCTATATAGTCCAAATGCCCGTTAGGGAGCCTACATAGTCCAAATGCCCGCTAGGTAACCTAGATAGTCCAAGGGCCCGCTAGATAACCTACATAGTCCTAGTGCCCCCTAGTTAACTTACATTCTCCAAGTGCCCGATAGGGAACCTACATAGTCCAAGTTCCCGCTAGGTAACCTACATAGTCCAAATGCCCTCTAGTTAACCTACATAGTCCAAGTGCCCGCTAGGGAACCTACATAGTCCAAGTGCCCGTTAGGTAACCTAGATCGTCCAAATGCCCGCTAGGAAACCCACATAGTACAAGTGCCCGCTAGGGAACTTACAAAGTCCAAGGGCCCGCTAGGTACCCTAGATAGTCCAAGTGCCCGCTAGTTAACCTACATAGTCCAAGTGCCCGCTAGGTAACCTAGATAGTCCAAGGTCCTGCTAGTTAACCTACATAGTCCAATGCCCGATAGGGAACCTACAAAGTCCAAGTGCCCGCTGAGGAACCTACATAGTCCAAGTTATCGATAGGGAACCTACATATTCCAAGTGCCCGTTAGGGAACCTAGATAGTCCAAGTGCCCGTAGGGAACCTATATAGTCCAAGTGCCCGCTAGGGAACCTACATAGTCAAAGTGCCCGCTAGGGAATCTGCATTGTAAAAATGCCCGCTAATTAACCTAGATAGTCCAAGTGCCCGCTAGTTAACCTAGATAGTCCAAGTGCCCGCTAGGTAACCTACATAGTCCAAGTGCCTGATAGGGAACCTATATAGTCCAAGTGCCCGCAGAGGAACCTACATAGTCCAAGTGCCGGTTAGGGAACCTAGATAGTCCAAGTGCCCGCTAGGTATCCTACATAGTCCAAGGGCCCGCTAGGTAACCTATATAGTCCAAGTGCCCGCTAAGAAACCAAGATAGTCCAAGTGCCCGTTAGGTAACCTACATAGTCCAAGTTCCCGCTAGGTAACCTAGATAATGCAAGTGCCCGTTACATAACCTAGATAATCCAATTGCCCGCTATGCAACATACATAGTCCAAGTGCCCATTCATTAACCTAGAAGTGCAAGTGCCCGCTAGGTAACCTACATAGTCCAAATGCCCGTTCGGTAACCTAGATAGTCCAAGTGCCCGCTAATTAACCTACATAGTCCAAGTGCCTGCTAGGTAACCTAGATAGTGCAAGTGCCCGCTAGGTAACCTACATAGTCCATGTGCCCGCTAGTTAACCTAGATAGTCCAAGTGCCCGTTCGTTAACCTAGATAGTCCAAGTGCCCACTAGGTAACCTAGACAGTCCAAGTGCCTGCTAGGTAACTTATATAGTCCAAATGCCCGTTCGTTAACCTACATAGTCCAAGGGCCCACTATTTAACCTAGATCGTCCAAGTGTGTTTGGTTAACCTACATAGTCCAAGTGCCCGCAAGGTAACCTATATAGTCCAAGTTCCAGCTATGTAACCTAGATATTCCAAGGGCCCGCTAGTTAACCTACATAGTCCAAGTGCCTGCTAGGTAAACTAGATAGTACAAGTGCCCGCTAAGGAACCTACATAGTCCAAGTGCACGCTAGTTAACCCATATTGTCCAAGTGCCCGCTAGTTAACCTATATCGTCCAAGTGCCGCTAGGTAACCCACATAGTGCAAGTGTCCCCTAGTTAACCTACATATTCCAAGTGTCCGCTAGTTAACATAGATAGTCCAAGTGCCCGCTAGGGAACGTACATAGTCCAAGTGCCCGTTAGGTAACCTAGATAGTGCAAGTGCCCGGTAGTTAACCTACATAGTCCATGTGCCCGCTAGGTAACCTAGATAGTCTAAGGGCCCGCTAGTTAACCTTCATAATCCAAGTGCCCTGTAGTTAACTTACATAGTTCAAGTGTCCGTAAGGAACATATATAGTCCAAGTGCCCGCTAGGGAACATACAGAGTCTAAGTGCCCGCTAGTTAACCTGCATAGTCCAAGGGCCCGCTAGTTAACTTACATTGTCCAAGGGCGCGCTAGTTAACCTAGATAGTCCAAGTGCCCCATAGTTAACCTACATACTCCAAGTGCCCGATAGGTAACCTAGACAGTTCAAGTGACCACTAGGTTACCTACATAGTCCAAGTGCCCGTTCGTTAACCTACATAGTCTAAGTGCCCGCTAGGTAACCAATATATTCCAAATGCCCGCTAGGGACCCTAATAGTCCAAATGCCCGCTAGTTAAACTAGATAGACCAAGTGCTCGCTAGTTAACATAGATAGTCGAAGTGTCCGCTAGTTAACCTGGAGAGACCAAGTGCCCGCTAGAGAACCTATCTAGTACAAGTGCCCAAGAGGGAACCTAAATAGTCCAAGTGCCCACTAGTTAACATAGATAGTCCAAGTACCCGCTAGGAAACGTACATAGTCCAAGTGACCGATAGATAACGTACATAGTCCATGTGCCCGCTAGGTAACCTAGATAGTCCAAATGCCCGCTAGGTAACCCACATAGTCCAAGTGCCCGCTAGGGAACTTACATAGTCCAAAGGCCCGCTAGGGAACCTACATATTCCAAGTGCCCGTTATTTAACCTAGGTAGTCCAAGTGCCCGCTTGGTAACCTAGATAGTCCAACAGCCCGGTAGGTAACCTACATACTCCAAGAACCTCTAGGTAACGTAGATAGTTCAAGTGCCAGCTAGGTAACCTAGATAGTCCAAGTGCCCGCTAGGTAACCTACAAAGTCTAAGTGCCCGCTAGGTAATCTATATAGTCCAAATGCCCATTAGGGACCCTACATAGTCCAAATGCCCGCTAGGTAACCTAGATAGTCCAAGGGCCCGCTAGGTAACCTACATAGTCCTAGTGCCCCCTAGTTAACTTACATTCTCCAAGTGCCCGATAGGGAACCTACATAGTCCAAGTTCCCGCTAGGTAACCTACATAGTCCAAATGCCCTCTAGTTAACCTACATAGTCCAAGTGCCCGCTAGGGAACCTACATAGTCCAAGTGGCCGTTAGGTAACCTAGATCGTCCATATGCCCGCTAGGAAACCCACATAGTACAAGTGCCCGCTAGGGTACTTACAAAGTCCAAGGGCCCGCTAGGTAACCTAGATAGTCCAAGTGTCCGCTAGGTAACCTAGATAGTCCAAGGTCCTGCTAGTTAACCTACATAGTCCAATGCCCGATAGGGAACCTACAAAGTCCAAGTGCCCGCTGAGGAACCTACATAGTCCAAGTGCCCGTTAGGGAACCTAGATAGTCCAAGTGCCCGTAGGGAACCTATATAGTCCAAGTGCCCGCTAGGGAACCTACATAGTCAAAGTGCCCGCTAGGGAATCTGCATTGTAAAAATGCCCGCTAATTAACCTAGATAGTCCAATAGCCCGCTAGTTAACCTAGATTGTCCAAGTGCCCGCTAGTTAACCTACATAGTCCAAGTGCCTGATAGGGAACCTATATAGTCCAAGTGCCCGCAGAGGAACCTACATAATCCAAGTGCCGGTTAGGGAACCTAGATAGTCCAAGTGCCCGTAGGGAACCTATATAGTCCAAGTGCCCGCTAGGGAACCTGCATTGTGCAAGTGCCCGCTAGTTAACCTGGATAGTCCAAGTGCCCGCTAGTTAATCTAGATAGTCGAAGTGCCCGATAGTTAACCTACATAGTCCAAGGTAAGCTAGTTAACCTAGATAGTCCAAGTGCCCGCTAGTTAACCTACATAGTCCAAGGGCCCGCTAGTTAACCTAGATATTCCAAGTGCCCGCTAGTTAACCTAGATCGTCCAAGTGTACGCTGGTTAACCTGCATAGTCCAAGTTCCCGTTAGGTAACCTAGATAGTACAAGTGCCCGCAAGGTAACCTACATAGTTCAAGTGCCCCCTAGGTAACCTAGATATTCCAAGTTCCTTTTAGCTAACCTAGATAATCCAAGTGCCCGCTAGGTAACCTACATAGTCCAAGTGCCCTTTCGTTAACCTAGATAGTCCAAGTGCCCGCTAGGTAACCTACATTGTCCAAGGGCCCGCTAGGTAACCTATGTAGTCCAAGTGCCCGCTAAGAATCCAAGATAGTCCAAGTGCCCGTTAGGTAACCTAGATAGTCCAAGTGCCCGCTAGGTAACCTACATAGTCCAAGTTCCCGCTAGGTAACCTAGATAGTCCAAGTGCGCGTTACCTAACCTAGATAATCCAATTGCCCGCTTTGCAACATACATAGTCCAAGTGCCCATTCATTAACCTAGAAGTCCAAGTGCCCGCTAGGTAACCTACATAGTCCAAATGCCCGTTTGGTAACCTAGATAGTCCAAGTGCCCGCTAATTAACCTACATATTCCAAGTGCCCGCTAGGTAACCTAGATAGTGCAAGTGCCCGCTAGGTAACCTACATAGTCCATGTGCCCGCTAGTTAACCTAGATAGTCCAAGTGCCCGTTCGTTAACCTAGATAGTCCAAGTGCCCGCTAGGTAACCTAGACAGTCCAAGTGCCTGCTGGGTAACTTACATAGTCCAAATACCCGTTCGTTAACCTACATAGTCTAAGGGCCCACTATTTAACCTAGATCGTCCAAGTGTCTTTGGTAAACCTACATAGTCCAAGTGCCCGCAAGGTAACCTATATAGTCCAAGTTCCAGCTATGTAACCTAGATAGTCCAAGGGCCCGCTAGTTAACCTACATAGTCCAAGTGCCCGCTAGGTAAAATAGATAGTCCAAGTGCCCGCTAAGGAACCTACATAGTCCAAGTGCACGCTAGTTAACCCATATTGTCCAAGTGCCCGCTAGTTAACCTAGATAGTCCTAGTGCCGCTAGGTAACCTACATAGTGCAAGTGTCCCCTAGTTAACCTACATAGTCCAAGTGCCCGCTAGTTAACATAGATAGTCCAAGTGCCCGCTAGGGAACGTACATAGTCCAAGTGCCCGCTAGGTAACCTAGATAGTGCAAGTGCCCGGTAGTTAACCTACATAGTCCAAGTGCCCGCTAGGTAACCTAGATAGTCTAAGGGCCCGCTAGTTAACCTACATAGTCCAAGTGCCCGGTAGTTAACTTACATAGTTCAAGTGTCCGTAAGGAACATATATACTCCAAGTGCCCGCTAGGGAACACACAGAGAATAAGTGCCCGCTAGGGAACCTACGTAGTCCAAGTGCCCGCAAGGGAATCTGCATAGTCCAAGGGCCCGCTAGTTAACGTAGATAGTCCAAGTGCCGCTAGTTAATCTACATAGTCCAAGGGCCCGCTAGTAAACCTACATAGTCCAAGTATCCGCTAGTTAACCTAGACCGTCCAAGTGCCCACTAGTTAACCTACATAGTCCAAGGGCCCGCTAGTTAACCTACATCGTCCAAGGGCCCGCTAGTTAACCTACATCGTCCAAGGGCCCGCTAGTTAACCTAGATAGTCCAAGTGCCCCCTAGTTAACCAACATACTCCAAGTGCCCGATAGGTAACCTAGACAGTTCAAGTGACCACTAAGTTACCTACATAGTCCAAGTGCCTGTTCGTTAACCTACATAGTCCAAGTGCCCGCTAGGTAACCAATATACTCCAAATGCCCGCTAGGGACCCTAATAGTCCAAATGCCTGCTAGTTAACCTAGATAGTCCAAGTGCTCGCTAGTTAACATAGATAGTCCAAGTGCCCGCTAGTTAACCTAGATAGACCAAGTGCCCGCTAGGGAACTTATCTAGTCCAAGTGCCCAAGAGGGAACCTAAATAGTCCAAGTGCCCGCTAGTTAACATAGATAGTCCAAGTACCTGCTAGGAAACGTACATAGTCCAAGTGCCCGCTAGGTAACGTACATAGTCCAAGTGCCCGCTAGATAACCTAGTTAGTCCAAGTGCCCGCTAGGGAACTTACATAGTCCAAGGGCCCGCTAGAGAACCTACATAGTCCAAGTGCCCGTTAGTTAACCTAGATAGTCCAAATGCCCGCTTGGCAACCTAGATAGTCCAACAGCCTGGTAGGTAACCTACATACTCCAAGTACCCGCTAGGTAACGTAGATAGTTCAAGTGCCAGCTAGGTAACCTAGATAGTCCAAGGGCCCGCTAGGTAACCTACATAGTCCTAGTGCCCCCTAGTTAACTTACATTCTCCAAGTGCCCGATAGGGAACCTATATAGTCCAAGTTCCCGCTAGGAAACCTACATAGTCCAAATGCCCTCTGATTAACCTACATAGTCCAAGTGCCCGCAAGGGAACCTACATAGTCCAAGTGCCCGTTAGGTAACCTAGATCGTCCAAATGCCCGCCAGGAAACCCACATAGTCCAAGTGCCCGCTAGGGAACTTACATAGTCCAAGGGCCTGCTAGGGAACCTACATAGTCCAAGTGACCGTAAGTTAATCTAGATAGTCCAAGTGCCCGCTTGGTAACCTAGATAGTCCAACAGACCGCTAGGTAACCTACATACTCCAAGAACCCGCTAGGTAACGTAGATATTTCAAGTGCCAGCTAGGTAACCTAGATAGTCCAAGTGCCCGCTAGGGAACCTACATAGTCCAAGTGCCCGCTAATTATCCTAGATAATCCAAGTGCCAGCTAATTAACCTATATCGTCCAAGTGCCCGCTAGTTAACCTAGATTGTCCAAGTGCACACTAGTTAACCTACATAGTCAATGGGCCCGCTAGTTAACCTACATAGTGCAAAAGCCCGCTCGTTAACCTAGATCGTGCAAGTGTCCGCTAGTTAACCTACATAGTCCAAGTGCCAGTTAGCTAACCTAGATAGTCCAAGGGCCTGCTAGTTAACCTACAAAGTCCAAGTTCCGGCTAGGTAACCTACATAGTCCACGTGCCCGCTAGGTAACCTATATAGTCTAAATGCCCGCTAGGGAACCTACGTAGTCCAAGTGCCCGCTAGTTAACCTATTGTCCAAGGGACCGCTAGTTAACCTAGATAGTCCAAATGCCCGCTAGTTAACCTAGATCGTCCAATTGTCCGCTAGTTAACCTACATAGTCCAAGTGCCCTTTCGGTAACCTAGATAGTTCAAGTGCCCTTTAGGGAACCTAGATATTCCAAGTGCCCGCTAGGGAACATACATAGTCCAATTGCCCGCTCTGGAACATACATAGTCCAAGTGCCTGTTAGTTAACCTAGATAATCCAAAGGCCCGCTAGTTAACCTAGATAGTCCAAGTGCCCGCTAGGTAACCTATATAGTGCAAATGCCCGCTAGGTAACCTACATAGTCCAAGTGCCCGCTAGTTAACCTAGATAGTCCAAGTGCCCGCTAGTTAACCTTGATAGTCCAAGTGCCTTCTAGTTAACCTAAATAGTCCAAGTGCCCGCTAGGTAACCTACATAGTCCAAGTGCCCACTAGGTAACCTAAATAATCCAAATGCCCGCTAGGGAAACTACATAGTCCCAGTGCCCGCTAGTTAACCTAGATAGTCCAAGTGCCCGCTAGTATACCTAGATAGTCCAAGGACCCGCTAGTTAATCTAGATAGTCCAAGGGCCCTCTAGTTAACCTAGATAGTCCAAGTGCCCGCTAGGGGACGTACATAGTCCAAGTGCCCGCTGGTAACCTAGATAGTGCAAGTGCGCACTTGGGTATGTACATAGTTCAAGTGCCCGCTAGGTAACCTAGATTGTCCAAGTGTGCGCTAGTTAACCTATATAGTCCAAGTGCCCTCTAGGTAACATAGATAGTCCAAGGTCCTGCTAGTTAACCTACATAGTCCAATGCCCGATAGGGAACCTATATAGTCCATGTGCCCGCTGATGAACCTACATAGTCCAAGTACCCAATAGGGAACCTACATATTCCAAGTGCCCGCTAGGGAACCTAGATAGTCCAAATGCCGGTAGGGAACCTAGATAGTCCAAATGCCGGTAGGGAACCTATATAGTCCAAGTGCCCGCTAGGGAACCTACATAGTCAAAGTGCCCGTTAGGGAACCTGCATTGTACAAGTGCCCGCTAATTAACCTAGATAGTCCAAGTGCCCGCTAGTTAACCTAGATAGTCCAAATGCCCGCTAGTTAACCTTGATCATCCAAGTGCCCGCTAGTTAACCTACATAGTCCAAGTGCCTGATAGGGAACCTAAATAGTCCAAGTGCCCGCGGAGGAACCTACATAGTCCAAGTGCCCGATAGGGAACCTACATATTCCAAGTGCCCGTTAGGGAACCAAGATAGTCCAAGTGCCCGCTAGTTAACCTACATAGTCCAAGTGCTCGCTAGGTAACCTAGATAGTCCAAGGTCCTGCTAGTTATCCTACATAGTTCAATGCCCGATAGGAAACCTACAAAGTCCAAGTGCCCGCTGAGGAACCTACATAGTCCAAGTGCCCGCTGAGGAACCTACATAGTCCAAGTGCGCGATAGGGAACCTACATATTCCAAGTGCCCGTTAGGGAACCTAGATTGTCCAAATGCCGGTAGGGAACCTATATAGTCCAAGTGCCCGCTAGGGAACCTACATAGTCAAAGTGCCCGCTAGGGAACCTGCATTGTACAAGTGCCCGCTAATTAACCTAGATAGTCCAAGTGCCCGCGAGTTAACCTTGATCATAGAAGTGCCCGCTAGTTAACCTACATAGTCCAAGTGCCTGATAGGGAACCTACATAGTCCAAGTGCCCGCGGAGGAACCTACATAGTCCAAGTGCCCGATAGGGAACCTACATATTCCAAGTGCCCATTAGGGAACCTAGATAGTCCAAGTGCCCGTAGGGAACCTATATAGTCCAAGTGCCCGCTATGGAACCTACATAGTCAAAGTGCCCGCTAGGGAACCTGCATTTTGCAAGTGCCCGCTAGTTAACCTAGATAGTCCAAGTGCCCGCTAGTTAACTTACATAGTCCAAGGTCAGCTAGTTAACCTAGATAGTCCAAGTGCCCGCTAGTTAACCTACATAGTCCAAGAACCCGCTAGTTAGCGTAGATAGTCCAAGTGCCCGCAAGTTTACCTACATTATCCAAGGGCCCCCTAGTTAACTAAGATATTCCAAGTGCCCGCTAGTTAACCTACATAGTCACAGTGCTCTTACGGAACCCATATAGTACAAGTGCCCGCTAGGGAACCTACATAGTCAAATTGCCCGCTAGTGAACCTGCATTGTACAAGTGCCCGCTAATCAACCTAGATAGTCCAAATGCCCGCTAGTTAACCAAGATAGGCCAAGAGCCCGCTAGTTAACCTTAATCATCCAAGTGTCCGCTAGTTAACCTACATAGTCTAAGTGCCTGAGAGGGAACCTACATAGTCCAAGTGCCCACAGTGGAACCTACATAGTCCAAGTACCCGCTAGGTAACCTAGATATTCCAAGTTCCTGTTAGCTAACCTAGATAATCCAAGTGCCCGCTAGGTAACCTACATAGTCCAAGTGCCCTTTCGTTAACCTAGATAGTCCAAGTGCCCGCTAGGTAACCTACATAGTCAAAGGGTCCGCTAGGTAACCTATATAGTCCAAGTGCCCGTTACCTAACCTAGATAGTCCAATTGCCCGCTATGCAACATACATAGTCCAAGTGCCCGATAGTTAATCTACATAGTGCAACTGCCCGCTAGGTAACCTAGATTGTCCAAGTGCCCGCTAGGGAACTTACATAGTCCAAATGCCCGCTAGGCAACCTAGATTGTCTAAGTGCCCGTTCGTTAACCTAGACAGCCAAGTGCCCGCTCGGTAACCTAGACAGTCCAAGTGTCTGCTAGGAAACCTACATAGTCCAAATGCCTGTTCGTTAACCTACATAGTCCAAGGGCCCACTAGTTAACCTAGATCGTCCAAGTGTCCTCTAGTTAACCTACATAGTCCAAAAGCACGCTAGTTAACCTACATAGTCCAAGTGCCGCTAGGTAACCTACATAGTGCAAGTGTCCCCTAGTTAACCTACATTGTCCAAGTGCCCGGTAGTTAACATAGAAAGTCCAAGTGCCCACTAGTTAACATAGATAGTCCAAGTGCCCGCTAGGGAACGTACATAGTCCAAGTGTCCGCTAGGTAACCTAGATAGTGCAAGTGCCCGGTAGTTAACCTACATAGTCCAAGTGCCCGCTAGGTAATCTAGATAGTCCAAGGGCCCGCTAGTTAACCTACATAGTCCAAGTGCCCGGTAGTTAACTTACATTGTCCAAGTGCCCGCTCTGGAACCTACATAGTCCAAGTGCCTGCTAGGGAACCTACATAGTTCAAGTGTCCGTAGGGAACATACAGAGTCCAAGTGCCCGCTAGGTAATCTACATAGTCCAAGGGCCCGCTAGTTAACGTAGATAGTCCAAGTGCCGCTAGATAATCTACATTGTCCAAGGGCCCGCTAGTTAACCTACATAGTCCAAGACCCGCTAAGAAACCCAGATACTCCAAGTGCACGCTAGTTAACCTAGATAGTCCAAGTGCCCTCTAGTTAACCTAAATCGTCCAAGTGCCCGCTAGGTTATCTATATAGTCCAAATGCCCGCTAGGGTATCTACATAGTCTAAGGGCCCACTAGTTAACATAGATAGTCCAAGTGCCGCTAGTTAATCTACATAGAACAAGGGCCCGCTAGTTAACCTACATAGTCCAAGACCCGCTAAGAAACCCAGATACTCCAAGTGCACGCTAGTTAACCTAGATAGTCCAAGTGCCCTCTAGTTAACCTAAATCGTCCAAGTGCCCGCTAAGAAACCTAGATAGTCCAAGTGCCCGTTACCTAACCTAGATAGTCCAATTGCCCGTATGCAACATACATAGTCCAAGTGCCCGTTCGTTAACCTTGAAGTCCAAGTGCCCCCTACGTAACCTAGACTCTCCAAGTACCCGCTAGGTTACCTACATAGTCCAAATGACGGTTCGGTAACGTAGATAATGCAAGTGCCCGGTAGTTAACCTACATAGTCCAAGTGCCCGCTAGGTAACCTAGATAGTCCAAGGGCCCGCTAGTTAACCTACATAGTCCAAGTGCCCGGTAGTTAACTTACATAGTCCAAGTGCCCGCTCTGGAACCTACATAGTCCAAGTGCCTGCTAGGGAACCTACATAGTTCAAGTGTCCGTAGGGAACATACAGAGTCCAAGTGCCCGCTAGGGAATCTACATAGTCCAAGGGCCCGCTAGTTAACGTAGATAGTCCAAGTGCCGCTAGATAATCTACATTGTCCAAGGGCCCGCTAGTTAACCTACATAGTCCAAGTACGCGCTACTTAACCTAGATCGTCCAAGTGCGCGCTAGTTAACCTACATAGTCCAAGGGTCCGCTAGTTAACATATATTGTCCAAGTGCCCGCTAGGGAACTTACATAGTCCAAATGCCCGCTATGCAACCTAGATTGTCCACGTGCCCGTTCGTTAACCTAGACAGCCAAGTGCCCGCTAGGTAACCTAGACAGTCCAAGTGTCTGCTAGGTAACCTACATAGTCCAAATGCCTGTTCGTTAACCTACATAGCCCAAGGGCCCACTAGTTAACCTAGATCGTCCAAGTGTCCTCTAGTTAACCTACATAGTCCAAATGCACGCTAGTTAACATACATAGTCCAAGTGCCGCTAGGTAACCTACATAGTGCAAGTGTCCCCTAGTTAACCTACATAGTCCAAGTGTCCGGTAGTTAACATAGAAAGTCCAAGTGCCCACTAGTTAACATAGATAGTCCAAATGCCCGCTAGGGAACGTACATATTCCAAGTGCCCGCTAGGTAACCTACATAGTGCATATGCCCGGTAGTTAACCTACATAGTGCAAGTGCCCGCTAGGTAACCTAGATAGTCCAAGGGCCCGCTAGTTAACCTACATAGCCCAAGTGCCCGGTAGTTAATTATATAGTCCAAGTGCCCGCTCTGGAACCTACATTATCCAAGTGCCTGCTAGGGAACCTACATAGTTCAAGTGTCCGTAGGGAACATACAGAGTCCAAGTGCCCGCTAGGGAATCTACATAGTCCAAGGGCCCGCTAGTTAACGTAGATAGTCCAAGTGCCGCTAGATAATCTACGTAGTCCAAGGGCCCGCTAGTTAACCTACATAGTCCAAGTACGCGCTACTTAACCTAGATCGTCCAAGTGCGCGCTAGTTAACCTACATAGTCCAAGGGCCCGCTAGTTAACATATATTGTCCATGTGCCCGCTAGGGAACCTACATAGTCCAAGTGCCCGCTAGGGAACCTACATAGTCCTAGGGCCCGCTAGTTAACCTAGATATTCCAAGTGCCCGCTAGTTAACCTAGATCGTCCAATGTCCGCTAGTTAACCTACATAGTCCAATTTCCCGTTAGGTAACTTAGATGGTACTAGTGCCCGCAAGGTAACCTACATAGTACAAGTGCCCGAGAGGTAACCTAGATATTCCAAGTTCCTGTTAGCTAACCTAGATAATCCAAGTGCCCGCTAGGTAACCTACATAGTCCAAGTGCCCTTTCGTTAACGTAGATAGTCCAAGTGCCCGCTAGGTAACCTACATAGTCAAAGGTTCCGCTAGGTAACCTATATAGTCCAAGTGCCCATTACCTAACCTAGATAGTCCAATTGCCCGCTATGCAACATACATAGTCCAAGTGCCCGCTAGTTAATCTACATAGTCCAACTGCCCGCTAGGTAACCTAGATACTCCAAGTGCCCACTAGGTAACTTACATAGTCCAAATGCCCGCTAGGCAACCTAGATAGTCCAATTGCCCGTTCGTTAACCTAGATAGCCAAGTGCCCGCTAGTAACCTAGACAGTCCAAGTTTCTGCTAGGTAACCTACATAGTCCAAATGCCCGTTCGTTAACCTACATAGTCCAAGGGCCCACTAGTTAACCTACATCGTCCAAGTGTCCTCTAGTTAACCTACATAGTCCAAATGCACGCTAGTTAACCTACATAGTCCAAGTGCCGCTAGGTAACCTACATAGTGCAAGTGTCCCCTAGTTAACCTACATAGTCCAAGTACCCGGTAGTTAACATAGATAGTCCAAGTGCGCACTAGTTAACATAGATAGTCCAAGTGCCCGCTAGGGAACGTACATAGTCCAAGTGCCTGCAAGGTAACCTAGATAGTGCAAGTGCCCGGTAGTTAACCTACATAGTCCAAGTGCCCGCTAGGTAACCTAGATAGTCTAAGGGCCCGCTAGTTAACCTACATAGTCCAAGTGCCCGGTAGTTAACTTACATAGTTCAAGTGTCCGTAAGGAACATATTTAGTCCAAGTGCCCGCTAGGGAACATAAAGAGACTAAGTGCCCGCTAGGGAACTTACGTAGTCCAAGTGCCCGCTAGGGAATCTACATAGTCCAAGGGCCCGCTAGTTAACGTAGATAGTCCAAGTGCCGCGAGTTAATCTACATAGTCCAAGGGCCCGCTAGTAAACCTACATAGTCCAAGTATCCGCTAGTTAAACTAGATCGTCAAAGTGCCCACTAGTTAACCTACATAGTCCAAGGGCCCGCTGGTTAACCTACATCGTCCAAGGGCCCGCTAGTTAACCTAGATAGTCCAAGTGCCCCCTAGTTAACCTACATACTCCAAGTGCCCGATAGGTAACCTAGACAGTTCAAGTGACCACTAATTTACCTACATAGTCCAAGTGCCCGTTCGTTAACCTACATAGTCCAAGTGCCCGCTAGGTAACCAATATACTCCAAATGCCCGCTAGGGACCCTAATAGTCAAAATGCCCGTTAGTTAACCTAGATAGTCCAAGTGCTCGCTAGTTAACATAGATAGTACAAGTGCCCGCTAGTTAACCTAGATAGACCAAGTGCCCGCTAGGGAACCTATCTAGTCCAAGTGCCCAAGAGGGAACCTAAATAGTCCAAGTGCCCGCTAGTTAACATAGATAGTCCAAGTACCCGCTAGGAAACGTACATAGTCCAAGTGCCCGCTAGGTAACGTACATAGTCCAAGTGCCCGCTAGATAACCTAGATAGTCCAAGTGCCTGCTAGGGAACGTACATAGTCCAAGTGCCCGCTAGGGAACCTAGATAGTCCAAATGCCCGCTAGGGAACCCACATAGTCCAAGGGCCCGCTAGGGAACCTACATAGTCCAAGTGCCCGTTAGTTTACCTAGATAGTCCAAGTGCCCGCTTGGCAACCTAGATAATCCAACAGCCCGGTAGGTAACCTACATACTCCAAGTACCCGCTAGGTAACGTAGATAGTTCAAGTGCCAGCTAGGTAACCTAGATAGTCCAAGTGCCCGCTAGGTAACCTACAAAGTCTAAGTGCCCTCTAGGTAATCTATATAGTCCAAATTCCCGTTAGGGAGCCTACATAGTTCAAATGCCCGCTAGGTAACCTAGATAGTCCAAGGGCCCGCAGGTAACCTACATAGTCCTAGTGCCCCCTAGTTAACTTACATTCTCCAAGTGCCCGATAGGGAATCTACATAGTCCAAGTTCCCGCTAGGTAACCTACATAGTCCAAATGCCCTCTAGTTAACCTACATAGTCCAAGTGCCCGCTAGGGAACCTACATATTCCAAGTAGCCGTTAGGCAACCTAGATCGTCCAAATGCCCGCCAGGAAACCCACATAGTACAAGTGCCCGCTAGGAAACTTACAAAGTCCAAGGGCCGGCTAGGTACCCTAGATAGTCCAAGTGCCCGCTAGTTAACCTACATAGTCCAAGTGCCCGTTCGGTAACCTAGATAGTTCAAGTGCCCTTTAGGGAACCTAGATATTCCAAGTGCCCGCTAGGGAACATACATAGTCCAATTGCCCGCTCTGGAACATACATAGTCCAAGTGCCCGTTAGTTAACCTAGATAATCCAAGTGCCCGCTAGTTAACCTAGATAGTCCAAGTGCCCGCTAGGTAACCTATATAGTGCAAATGCCCGCTAGGTAACCTACATAGTCCAAGTGCCCGCTAGTTAACCTAGATAGTCCAAGTGCCCGCTAGTTAACCTTGATAGTCCAAGTGCCTTCTAGTTAACCTAAATAGTCCAAGTGCCCGCTAGGTACCCTACATAGTCCAAGTGCCCACTAGGTAACCTAAACAATCCAAATGCCCGCTAGGGAAACTACATAGTCCCAGTGCCCGCTAGTTAACCTAGATAGTCCAAGTGCCCGCTAGTATACCTAGATAGTCCAAGGACCCGCTAGTTAATCTAGATAGTCCAAGGGCCCTCTAGTTAACCTAGATAGTCCAAGTGCCCGCTAGGGGACGTATATAGTCCAAGTGCCCGCTAGGTAACCTAGATAGTCCAAGTGCGCACTTGGGTATGTACATAGTTCAAGTGCCCGCTAGATAACCTAGATTGTCCAAGTGTGCGCTAGTTAACCTATATAGTCCAAGTGCCCTCTAGGTAACATAGATAGTCCAAGGTCCTGCTAGTTAACCTACATAGTCCAATGCCAGATAGGGAACCTATATAGTCCATGTGCCCGCTTATGAACCTACATAGTCCAAGTACCCGATAGGGAACCTACATATTCCAAGTGCCCGTTAGGGAACCTAGATAGTCAAAATGCCGGTAGGGAACCTAGATAGTCCAAATGCCGGTAGGGAACCTATATAGTCCAAGTGCCCGCTAGGGAACCTGCATAGTCAAAGTGCCCGTTAGGGAACCTGCATTGTACAAGTGCCCGCTAATTAACCTAGATAGTCCAAGTGCCCGCTAGTTAACCTTGATCATCCAAGTGCCCGCTAGTTAACCTACATAGTCCAAGTGCCTGATAGGGAACCTAAATAGTCCAAGTGCCCGAGGAGGAACCTACATAGTCCAAGTGCCCGATAGGGAACCTACATATTCCAAGTGCCCGTTAGGGAACCAAGATAGTCCACGTGCCCGCTAGTTAACCTACATAGTCCAAGTGCCCGCTAGGTAACCTAGATAGTCCAAGGTCCTGCTAGTTATCCAATACATAGTCCAATGCCCGATAGGGAACCTACAAAGTCCAAGTGCCCGCTGAGGAACCTACATAGTCCAAGTGCCCGATAGGGAACCTACATATTCCAAGTGCCCGTTAGGGAACCTACATAGTCCAAATGCCGGTAGGGAACCTATATTGTCCAAGTGCCCACTAGGGAACCTACATAGTCAAAGTGCCCGCTAGGGAACCTGCATTGTACAAGTGTCCGCTAATTAACCTAGATAGTCCAAGTGCCCGCTAGTTAACCTAGATAGTCCAAATGCCCGCGAGTTAACCTAGATCATCGAAGTGCCCGCTAGTTAACCTACATAGTCCAAGTGCCTGATAGGGAACCTACATAGTCCAAGTGCCCGCGGAGGAACCTACATAGTCCAAGTGCCCGATAGGGAACCTACATATTCCAAGTGCCCATTAGGGAACCTAGATAGTCCAAGTGCCCGTAGGGAACCTATATAGTCCAAGTGCCCGCTATGGAACCTACATAGTCAAAGTGCCCGCTAGGGAACCTGCATTTTGCAAGTGCCCGCTAGTTAACCTAGATAGTCCAAGTGCCCGCTAGTTAACTTACATAGTCCAAGGTCAGCTAGTTAACCTAGATAGTCCAAGTGCCCGCTAGTTAACCTACATAATCCAAGGTCAGCTAGTTAACCTAGATAGTCCAAGTGCCCGCTAGTTAACCTACATAGTCCAAGAACCCGCTAGTTAGCGTAGATAGTCCAAGTGCCCGCTAGTTTACCTACATTGTCCAAGGGCCCACTAGTTAACTAAGATATTCCAAGTGCCCGCTAGTTAACCTACATAGTCACAGTGCTCTTACGGAACCTATATAGTACAAGTGCCCGCTAGGGAACCTACATAGTCAAATTGCCCGCTAGTGAACCTGCATTGTACAAGTGCCCGCTAATCAACCTAGATAGTCCAATTGCCTGCTAGTTAACCAAGATAGGCCAAGATCCCGCTAGTTAACCTTAATCATCCAAGTGCCCGCTAGTTAACCTACATAGTCCAAGTGCCTGAGAGGGAACCTACATAGTCCAAGTGCCCACAGAGGAACCTACATAGTCCAAGTGCCCGCTAGGTAACCTAGATATTCCAAGTTCCTGTTAGCTAACCTAGATAATGCAAGTGCCCGCTAGGTAACCTACATAGTCCAAGTGCCCTTTCGTTAACCTAGATAGTCCAAGTGCCCGCTAGGTAACCTACATAGTCAAAGGGTCCGCTAGGTAACCAATATAGTCCAAGTGCCCGTTACCTAACCTAGATAGTCCAATTGCCCGCTATGCAACATACATAGTCCAAGTGCCCGATAGTTAATCTACATAGTGCAACTGCCCGCTAGGTAACCTAGATAGTCCAAGTGCCCGCTAGGGAACTTACATAGACCAAATGCCCGCTAGGCAACCTAGATTGTCTAAGTGCCCGTTCGTTAACCTAGACAGCCAAGTGCCCGCTAGGTAACCTAGACAGTCCAAGTGTCTGCTAGGAAACCTACATAGTCCAAATGCCTGTTCGTTAACCTACATAGTCCAAGGGCCCACTAGTTAACCTAGATCGTCCAAGTGTCCTCTAGTTAACCTACATAGTCCAAATGCACGCTAGTTAACCTACATAGTCCAAGTGCCGCTAGGTAACCTACATAGTGCAAGTGTCCCCTAGTTAACCTACATAGTCCAAGTGCCCGGTAGTTAACATAGAAAGTCCAAGTGCCCACTAGTTAACATAGATAGTCCAAGTGCCCGCTAGGGAACGTACATAGTCCAAGTGTCCGCTAGGTAGCCTAGATAGTGCAAGTGCCCGGTAGTTAACCTACATAGTCCAAGTGCCCGCTAGGTAACCTAGATAGTCCAAGGGCCCGCTAGTTAACCTACATAGTCCAAGTGCCCGGTAGTTAACTTACATTGTCCAAGTGCCCGCTCTGGAACCTACATAGTCCAAGTGCCTGCTAGGGAACCTACATAGTTCAAGTGTCCGTAGGGAACATACAGAGTCCAAGTGCCCGCTAGGGAATCTACATAGTCCAAGGGCCCGCTAGTTAACGTAGATAGTCCAAGTGCCGCTAGATAATCTACATTGTCCAAGGGCCCGCTAGTTAACCTACATAGTCCAAGTACGCGCTACTTAACCTAGATCGTCCAAGTGCGCGCTAGTTAACCTACATAGTCCAAGGGCCCGCTAGTTAACATATATTGTCCAAGTGCCCGCTAGGGAACTTACATAGTCCAAATGCCCGCTAGGCAACCTAGATTGTCCACGTGCCCGTTCGTTAACCAGGACAGCCAAGTGCCCGCTAGGTAACCTAGACAGTCCAAGTGTCTGCTAGGTAACCTAGATAGTCCAAATGCCTGTTCGTTAACCTACTTAGCCCAAGGGCCCACTAGTTAACCTAGATCGTCCAAGTGGCCTCTAGTTAACCTACATAGTCCAAATGCACGCTAGTTAACATACATAGTCCAAGTGCCGCTAGGTAACCTACATAGTGCAAGTGTCCCCTAGTTAACCTACATAGTCCAAGTGCCCGGTAGTTAACATAGAAAGTCCAAGTGCCCACTAGTTAACATAGATAGCCCAAGTGCCCGCTAGGGAACGTACATAGTCCAAGTGCCCGCTGGGTAACCTACATAGTGCATATGCCCGGTACTTAACCTACATAGTCCAAGTGCCCGCTAGGTAACCTAGATAGTCCAAGGGCCCGCTAGTTAACCTACATAGTCCAAGAACCCGCTAGTTAGCGTAGATAGTCCAAGTGCCCGTAGTTTACCTACATTGTCCAAGGGCCCACTAGTTAACTAAGATATTCCAAGTGCCCGCTAGTTAACCTACATAGTCACAGTGCTCTTACGGAACCTATATAGTACAAGTGCCCGCTAGGGAACCTACATAGTCAAATTGCCCGCTAGTGAACCTGCATTGTACAAGTGCCCGCTAATCAACCTAGATAGTCTAATTGCCCGCTAGTTAACCAAGATAGGCCAAGAGCCCGCTAGTTAACCTTAATCATCCAAGTGCCCGCTAGTTAACCTACATAGTCCAAGTGCCTGAGAGGGAACCTACATAGTCCAAGTGCCCACAGAGGAACCTACATAGTCCAAGTGCCCGCTAGGTAACCTAGATATTCCAAGTTCCTGTTAGCTAACCTAGATAATCCAAGTGCCCGCTAGGTAACCTACATAGTCCAAGTGCCCTTTCGTTAACCTAGATAGTCCAAGTGCCCGCTAGGTAACCTACATAGTGAAAGGGTCCTCTAGGTAACCTATATAGTCCAAGTGCCCGTTACCTAACCTAGATAGTCCAATTGCCCGCTATGCAACATACATAGTCCAAGTGCCTGATAGTTAATCTACATAGTGCAACTGCCCCCTAGGTAACCTAGATAGTCCAAGTGCCCGCTAGGGAACTTACATAGTCAAATGCCCGCTAGGCAACCTAGATTGTCTAAGTGCCCGTTCGTTAACCTAGACAGCCAAGTGCCCGCTAGGTAACCTAGACAGTCCAAGTGTCTGCTAGGAAACCTACATAGTCCAAATGCCTGTTCGTTAACCTACATAGTCCAAGGGCCCACTAGTTAACCTAGATCGTCCAAGTGTCCTCTAGTTAACCTACATAGTCCAAATGCACGCTAGTTAACCTACATAGTCCAAGTGCCGCTAGGTAACCTACATAGTGCAAGTGTCCCCTAGTTAACCTACATAGTCCAAGTGCCCGGTAGTTAACATAGAAAGTCCAAGTGCCCACTAGTTAACATAGATAGTCCAAGTGCCCGCTAGGGAACGTACATAGTCCAAGTGTCCGCTAGGTAACCTAGATAGTGCAAGTGCCCGGTAGTTAACCTACATAGTCCAAGTGCCCGCTAAGTAACCTAGATAGTCCAAGGGCCCGCTAGTTAACCTACATAGTCCAAGTGCCCGGTAGTTAACTTACATTGTCCAAGTGCCCGCTCTGGAACCTACATAGTCCAAGTGCCTGCTAGGGAACCTACATAGTTCAAGTGTCCGTAGGGAACATACAGAGTCCAAGTGCCCGCTAGGGAATCTACATAGTCCAAGGGCCCGCTAGTTAACGTAGATAGTCCAAGTGCCGCTAGATAATCTACATTGTCCAAGGGCCCGCTAGTTAACCTACATAGTCCAAGTACGCGCTACTTAACCTAGATCGTCCAAGTGCGCGCTAGTTAACCTACATAGTCCAAGGGCCCGCTAGTTAACATATATTGTCCAAGTGCCTGCTAGGGAACTTACATAGTCCAAATGCCCGCTAGGCAACCTAGATTGTCCACGTGCCCGTTCGTTAACCTAGACAGCCAAGTGCCCGCTAGGTAACCTAGACAGTCCAAGTGTCTGCTAGGTAACCTAGATAGTCCAAATGCCTGTTCGTTAACCTACTTAGCCCAAGGGCCCACTAGTTAACCTAGATCGTCCAAGTGGCCTCTAGTTAACCTACATAGTCCAAATGCACGCTAGTTAACATACATAGTCCAAGTGCCGCTAGGTAACCTACATAGTGCAAGTGTCCCCTAGTTAACCTACATAGTCCAAGTGCCCGGTAGTTAACATAGAAAGTCCAAGTGCCCACTAGTTAACATAGATAGTCCAAGTGCCCGCTAGGGAACGTACATAGTCCAAGTGCCCGCTGGGTAACCTAGATAGTCTAAGGGCCCGCTAGTTAACCTACATAGTCCAAGTGCCCGGTAGTTAACTTACATAGTTCAAGTGTCCGTAAGGAACATATATAGTCCAAGTGCCCGCTAGGGAACATACAGAGACTAAGTGCCCGCTAGGGAACTTACGTAGTCCAAGTGCCCGCTAGGGAATCTACATAGTCCAAGGGCCCGCTAGTTAACGTAGATAGTCCAAGTGCCGCGAGTTAATCTACATAGTCCAAGGGCCCGCTAGTAAACCTACATAGTCCAAGTATCCGCTAGTTAAACTAGATCGTCAAAGTGCCCACTAGTTAACCTACATAGTACAAGGGCCCGCTAGTTAACCTACATCGTCCAAGGGCCCGCTAGTTAACCTAGATAGTCCAAGTGCCCCCTAGTTAACCTACATACTCCAAGTGCCCGATAGGTAACCTAGACAGTTCAAGTGACCACTAAGTTACCTACATAGTCCAAGTGCCCGTTCGTTAACCTACATAGTCCAAGTGCCCGCTAGGTAACCAATATACTCCAAATGCCCGCTAGGGACCCTAATAGTCCAAATGCCCGTTAGTTAACCTAGATAGTCCAAGTGCTCGCTAGTTAACATAGAAAGTACAAGTGCCCGCTAGTTAACCTAGATAGACCAAGTGCCCGCTAGGGAACCTATCTAGTCCAAGTGCCCAAGAGGGAACCTAAATAGTCCAAGTGCCCGCTAGTTAACATAGATAGTCCAAGTACCCGCTAGGAAACGTACATAGTCCAAGTGCCCGCTAGGTAACGTACATAGTCCAAGTGCCCGCTAGATAACCTAGATAGTCCAAGTGCCTGCTAGGGAACGTACATAGTCCAAGTGCACTCTAGGTAACCTAGATAGTCCAAATGCCCGCTAGGGAACCCACATAGTCCAAGTGCCCGCTAGGGAACTTACATAGTCCAAGGGCCCGCTAGGGAACCTACATAGTCCAAGTGCCCGTTAGTTTACCTAGATAGTCCAAGTGCCCGCTTGGCAACCTAGATAATCCAACAGCCCGGTAGGTAACCTACATACTCCAAGTACCCGCTAGGTAACGTAGATAGTTCAAGTGCCAGCTAGGTAACCTAGATAGTCCAAGTGCCCGCTAGGTAACCTACAAAGTCTAAGTGCCCGCTAGGTAATCTATATAGTTCAAATGCCCGTTAGGGAGCCTACATAGTTCAAATGCCCGCTAGGTAACCTAGATAGTCCAAGGGCCCGCTAGGTAACCTACATAGTCCTAGTGCCCCCTAGTTAACTTACATTCTCCAAGTGCCCGATAGGGAATCTACATAGTCCAAGTTCCCGCTAGGTAACCTACATAGTCCAAATGCCCTCTAGTTAACCTACATAGTCCAAGTGCCCGCTAGGGAACCTACATAGTCCAAGTAGCCGTTAGGTAACCTAGATCGTCCAAATGCCCGCCAGGAAACCCACATAGTACAAGTGCCCGCTAGGAAACTTACAAAGTCCAAGGGCCGGCTAGGTACCCTAGATAGTCCAAGTGCCCGCTAGTTAACCTACATAGTCCAAGTGCCCGTTCGGTAACCTAGATAGTTCAAGTGCCCTTTAGGGAACCTAGATATTCCAAGTGCCCGCTAGGGAACATACATAGTCCAATTGCCCGCTCTGGAACATACATAGTCCAAGTGCCCGTTAGTTAACCTAGATAATCCAAGTGCCCGCTAGTTAACCTAGATAGTCCAAGTGCCCGCTAGGTAACCTATATAGTGCAAATGCCCGCTAGGTAACCTACATAGTCCAAGTGCCCGCTAGTTAACCTAGATAGTCCAAGTGCCCGCTAGTTAACCTTGATAGTCCAAGTGCCTTCTAGTTAACCTAAATAGTCCAAGTGCCCGCTAGGTAACCTACATAGTCCAAGTGCCCACTAGGTAACCTAAATAATCCAAATGCCCGCTAGGGAAACTACATAGTCCCAGTGCCCGCTAGTTAACCTAGATAGTCCAAGTGCCCGCTAGTATACCTAGATAGTCCAAGGACCCGCTAGTTAATCTAGATAGTCCAAGGGCCCTCTAGTTAACCTAGATAGTCCAAGTGCCCGCTAGGGGACGTATATAGTCCAAGTGCCCGCTAGGTAACCTAGATAGTCCAAGTGCGCACTTGGGTATGTACATAGTTCAAGTGCCCGCTAGGTAACCTAGATTGTCCAAGTGTGCGCTAGTTAACCTATATAGTCCAAGTGCCCTCCAGGTAACATAGATAGTCCAAGGTCCTGCTAGTTAACCTACATAGTCCAATGCCAGATAGGGAACCTATATAGTCCATATGCCCACTGATGAACCTACATAGTCCAAGTACCCGATAGGGAACCTACATATTCCAAGTGCCCGTTAGGGAACCTAGATAGTCCAAATGCCGGTAGAGAACCTAGATAGTCTAAATGCCCGTAGGGAACCTATATAGTCCAAGTGCCCGCTAGGGAACATACATAGTCAAAGTGCCCGTTAGGGAACCTTCATTGTACAAGTGCCCGCTAATTAACCTAGATAGTCCAAGTGCCCGCTAGTTAACCTAGATAGTCCAAATGCCCGCTAGTTAACCTTGATCATCCAAGTGCCCGCTAGTTAACCTACATAGTCCAAGTGCCTGATAGGGAACCTAAATAGTCCAAGTGCCCGCGGAGGAACCTACATAGTCCAAGTGCCCGATAGGGAACCTACATATTCCAAGTGCCCGTTAGGGAACCTAGATAGTCCAAATGCCGGTAGGGAACCTATATAGTCCAAGTGCCCGCTAGAGAACCTACATAGTCAAAGTGCCCGCTAGGGAACCTGCATTGTACAAGTGCCCGCTAATTAACCTAGATAGTCCAAGTGCCAGCTAGTTAACCTAGATAGTCCAAATGCCCGCGAGTTAACCTTGATCATCGAAGTGCCCGCTAGTTAACCTACATAGTCCAAGTGCCTGATAGGGAACCTACATATTCCAAGTGCCCGTTAGGGAACCTAGATAGTCCAAATGCCGGTAGGGAACCTATATAGTCCAAGTGCCCGCTAGGGAATCTACATAGTCAAAGTGCCCGCTAGGGAACCTGCATTGTACAATTGCCCGCTAATTAACCTAGATAGTCCAAGTGCCCGCTAGTTAACCTAGATAGTCCAAATGCCCGCGAGTTAACCTTGATCATCGAAGTGCCCGCTAGTTAACCTACATAGTCCAAGTGCCTGATAGGGAACCTACATAGTCCAAGTGCCCGCGGAGTAACCTACATAGTCCAAGTGCCCGATAGGGAACCTACATATACCAAGTGCCCATTAGGGAACCTAGATAGTCCAAATGCCGGTAGGGAACCTAGATAGTCCAAATGCCGGTAGGGAACCTATATAGTCCATGTGCCCGCTAGGGAACCTACATAGTTCAAGTGTCCGTAGGGAACATACAGAGTCCAAGTGCCCGCTAGGGAATCTACATAGTCCAAGGGCCCGCTAGTTAACGTAGATAGTCCAAGTGCCGCTAGATAATCTACATTGTCCAAGGGCCCGCTAGTTAACCTACATAGTCCAAGTACGCGCTACTTAACCTAGATCGTCCAAGTGCGCGCTAGTTAACCTACATAGTCCAAGGGCCCGCTAGTTAACATATATTGTCCAAGTGCCCGCTAGGGAACTTACATAGTCCAAATGCCCGCTAGGCAACCTAGATTGTCCACGTGCCCGTTCGTTAACCAGGACAGCCAAGTGCCCGCTAGGTAACCTAGACAGTCCAAGTGTCTGCTAGGTAACCTAGATAGTCCAAATGCCTGTTCGTTAACCTACTTAGCCCAAGGGCCCACTAGTTAACCTAGATCGTCCAAGTGGCCTCTAGTTAACCTACATAGTCCAAATGCACGCTAGTTAACATACATAGTCCAAGTGCCGCTAGGTAACCTACATAGTGCAAGTGTCCCCTAGTTAACCTACATAGTCCAAGTGCCCGGTAGTTAACATAGAAAGTCCAAGTGCCCACTAGTTAACATAGATAGCCCAAGTGCCCGCTAGGGAACGTACATAGTCCAAGTGCCCGCTGGGTAACCTACATAGTGCATATGCCCGGTACTTAACCTACATAGTCCAAGTGCCCGCTAGGTAACCTAGATAGTCCAAGGGCCCGCTAGTTAACCTACATAGTCCAAGAACCCGCTAGTTAGCGTAGATAGTCCAAGTGCCCGTAGTTTACCTACATTGTCCAAGGGCCCACTAGTTAACTAAGATATTCCAAGTGCCCGCTAGTTAACCTACATAGTCACAGTGCTCTTACGGAACCTATATAGTACAAGTGCCCGCTAGGGAACCTACATAGTCAAATTGCCCGCTAGTGAACCTGCATTGTACAAGTGCCCGCTAATCAACCTAGATAGTCTAATTGCCCGCTAGTTAACCAAGATAGGCCAAGAGCCCGCTAGTTAACCTTAATCATCCAAGTGCCCGCTAGTTAACCTACATAGTCCAAGTGCCTGAGAGGGAACCTACATAGTCCAAGTGCCCACAGAGGAACCTACATAGTCCAAGTGCCCGCTAGGTAACCTAGATATTCCAAGTTCCTGTTAGCTAACCTAGATAATCCAAGTGCCCGCTAGGTAACCTACATAGTCCAAGTGCCCTTTCGTTAACCTAGATAGTCCAAGTGCCCGCTAGGTAACCTACATAGTGAAAGGGTCCTCTAGGTAACCTATATAGTCCAAGTGCCCGTTACCTAACCTAGATAGTCCAATTGCCCGCTATGCAACATACATAGTCCAAGTGCCTGATAGTTAATCTACATAGTGCAACTGCCCCCTAGGTAACCTAGATAGTCCAAGTGCCCGCTAGGGAACTTACATAGTCAAATGCCCGCTAGGCAACCTAGATTGTCTAAGTGCCCGTTCGTTAACCTAGACAGCCAAGTGCCCGCTAGGTAACCTAGACAGTCCAAGTGTCTGCTAGGAAACCTACATAGTCCAAATGCCTGTTCGTTAACCTACATAGTCCAAGGGCCCACTAGTTAACCTAGATCGTCCAAGTGTCCTCTAGTTAACCTACATAGTCCAAATGCACGCTAGTTAACCTACATAGTCCAAGTGCCGCTAGGTAACCTACATAGTGCAAGTGTCCCCTAGTTAACCTACATAGTCCAAGTGCCCGGTAGTTAACATAGAAAGTCCAAGTGCCCACTAGTTAACATAGATAGTCCAAGTGCCCGCTAGGGAACGTACATAGTCCAAGTGTCCGCTAGGTAACCTAGATAGTGCAAGTGCCCGGTAGTTAACCTACATAGTCCAAGTGCCCGCTAAGTAACCTAGATAGTCCAAGGGCCCGCTAGTTAACCTACATAGTCCAAGTGCCCGGTAGTTAACTTACATTGTCCAAGTGCCCGCTCTGGAACCTACATAGTCCAAGTGCCTGCTAGGGAACCTACATAGTTCAAGTGTCCGTAGGGAACATACAGAGTCCAAGTGCCCGCTAGGGAATCTACATAGTCCAAGGGCCCGCTAGTTAACGTAGATAGTCCAAGTGCCGCTAGATAATCTACATTGTCCAAGGGCCCGCTAGTTAACCTACATAGTCCAAGTACGCGCTACTTAACCTAGATCGTCCAAGTGCGCGCTAGTTAACCTACATAGTCCAAGGGCCCGCTAGTTAACATATATTGTCCAAGTGCCTGCTAGGGAACTTACATAGTCCAAATGCCCGCTAGGCAACCTAGATTGTCCACGTGCCCGTTCGTTAACCTAGACAGCCAAGTGCCCGCTAGGTAACCTAGACAGTCCAAGTGTCTGCTAGGTAACCTAGATAGTCCAAATGCCTGTTCGTTAACCTACTTAGCCCAAGGGCCCACTAGTTAACCTAGATCGTCCAAGTGGCCTCTAGTTAACCTACATAGTCCAAATGCACGCTAGTTAACATACATAGTCCAAGTGCCGCTAGGTAACCTACATAGTGCAAGTGTCCCCTAGTTAACCTACATAGTCCAAGTGCCCGGTAGTTAACATAGAAAGTCCAAGTGCCCACTAGTTAACATAGATAGTCCAAGTGCCCGCTAGGGAACGTACATAGTCCAAGTGCCCGCTGGGTAACCTAGATAGTCTAAGGGCCCGCTAGTTAACCTACATAGTCCAAGTGCCCGGTAGTTAACTTACATAGTTCAAGTGTCCGTAAGGAACATATATAGTCCAAGTGCCCGCTAGGGAACATACAGAGACTAAGTGCCCGCTAGGGAACTTACGTAGTCCAAGTGCCCGCTAGGGAATCTACATAGTCCAAGGGCCCGCTAGTTAACGTAGATAGTCCAAGTGCCGCGAGTTAATCTACATAGTCCAAGGGCCCGCTAGTAAACCTACATAGTCCAAGTATCCGCTAGTTAAACTAGATCGTCAAAGTGCCCACTAGTTAACCTACATAGTACAAGGGCCCGCTAGTTAACCTACATCGTCCAAGGGCCCGCTAGTTAACCTAGATAGTCCAAGTGCCCCCTAGTTAACCTACATACTCCAAGTGCCCGATAGGTAACCTAGACAGTTCAAGTGACCACTAAGTTACCTACATAGTCCAAGTGCCCGTTCGTTAACCTACATAGTCCAAGTGCCCGCTAGGTAACCAATATACTCCAAATGCCCGCTAGGGACCCTAATAGTCCAAATGCCCGTTAGTTAACCTAGATAGTCCAAGTGCTCGCTAGTTAACATAGAAAGTACAAGTGCCCGCTAGTTAACCTAGATAGACCAAGTGCCCGCTAGGGAACCTATCTAGTCCAAGTGCCCAAGAGGGAACCTAAATAGTCCAAGTGCCCGCTAGTTAACATAGATAGTCCAAGTACCCGCTAGGAAACGTACATAGTCCAAGTGCCCGCTAGGTAACGTACATAGTCCAAGTGCCCGCTAGATAACCTAGATAGTCCAAGTGCCTGCTAGGGAACGTACATAGTCCAAGTGCACTCTAGGTAACCTAGATAGTCCAAATGCCCGCTAGGGAACCCACATAGTCCAAGTGCCCGCTAGGGAACTTACATAGTCCAAGGGCCCGCTAGGGAACCTACATAGTCCAAGTGCCCGTTAGTTTACCTAGATAGTCCAAGTGCCCGCTTGGCAACCTAGATAATCCAACAGCCCGGTAGGTAACCTACATACTCCAAGTACCCGCTAGGTAACGTAGATAGTTCAAGTGCCAGCTAGGTAACCTAGATAGTCCAAGTGCCCGCTAGGTAACCTACAAAGTCTAAGTGCCCGCTAGGTAATCTATATAGTTCAAATGCCCGTTAGGGAGCCTACATAGTTCAAATGCCCGCTAGGTAACCTAGATAGTCCAAGGGCCCGCTAGGTAACCTACATAGTCCTAGTGCCCCCTAGTTAACTTACATTCTCCAAGTGCCCGATAGGGAATCTACATAGTCCAAGTTCCCGCTAGGTAACCTACATAGTCCAAATGCCCTCTAGTTAACCTACATAGTCCAAGTGCCCGCTAGGGAACCTACATAGTCCAAGTAGCCGTTAGGTAACCTAGATCGTCCAAATGCCCGCCAGGAAACCCACATAGTACAAGTGCCCGCTAGGAAACTTACAAAGTCCAAGGGCCGGCTAGGTACCCTAGATAGTCCAAGTGCCCGCTAGTTAACCTACATAGTCCAAGTGCCCGTTCGGTAACCTAGATAGTTCAAGTGCCCTTTAGGGAACCTAGATATTCCAAGTGCCCGCTAGGGAACATACATAGTCCAATTGCCCGCTCTGGAACATACATAGTCCAAGTGCCCGTTAGTTAACCTAGATAATCCAAGTGCCCGCTAGTTAACCTAGATAGTCCAAGTGCCCGCTAGGTAACCTATATAGTGCAAATGCCCGCTAGGTAACCTACATAGTCCAAGTGCCCGCTAGTTAACCTAGATAGTCCAAGTGCCCGCTAGTTAACCTTGATAGTCCAAGTGCCTTCTAGTTAACCTAAATAGTCCAAGTGCCCGCTAGGTAACCTACATAGTCCAAGTGCCCACTAGGTAACCTAAATAATCCAAATGCCCGCTAGGGAAACTACATAGTCCCAGTGCCCGCTAGTTAACCTAGATAGTCCAAGTGCCCGCTAGTATACCTAGATAGTCCAAGGACCCGCTAGTTAATCTAGATAGTCCAAGGGCCCTCTAGTTAACCTAGATAGTCCAAGTGCCCGCTAGGGGACGTATATAGTCCAAGTGCCCGCTAGGTAACCTAGATAGTCCAAGTGCGCACTTGGGTATGTACATAGTTCAAGTGCCCGCTAGGTAACCTAGATTGTCCAAGTGTGCGCTAGTTAACCTATATAGTCCAAGTGCCCTCCAGGTAACATAGATAGTCCAAGGTCCTGCTAGTTAACCTACATAGTCCAATGCCAGATAGGGAACCTATATAGTCCATATGCCCACTGATGAACCTACATAGTCCAAGTACCCGATAGGGAACCTACATATTCCAAGTGCCCGTTAGGGAACCTAGATAGTCCAAATGCCGGTAGAGAACCTAGATAGTCTAAATGCCCGTAGGGAACCTATATAGTCCAAGTGCCCGCTAGGGAACATACATAGTCAAAGTGCCCGTTAGGGAACCTTCATTGTACAAGTGCCCGCTAATTAACCTAGATAGTCCAAGTGCCCGCTAGTTAACCTAGATAGTCCAAATGCCCGCTAGTTAACCTTGATCATCCAAGTGCCCGCTAGTTAACCTACATAGTCCAAGTGCCTGATAGGGAACCTAAATAGTCCAAGTGCCCGCGGAGGAACCTACATAGTCCAAGTGCCCGATAGGGAACCTACATATTCCAAGTGCCCGTTAGGGAACCTAGATAGTCCAAATGCCGGTAGGGAACCTATATAGTCCAAGTGCCCGCTAGAGAACCTACATAGTCAAAGTGCCCGCTAGGGAACCTGCATTGTACAAGTGCCCGCTAATTAACCTAGATAGTCCAAGTGCCAGCTAGTTAACCTAGATAGTCCAAATGCCCGCGAGTTAACCTTGATCATCGAAGTGCCCGCTAGTTAACCTACATAGTCCAAGTGCCTGATAGGGAACCTACATATTCCAAGTGCCCGTTAGGGAACCTAGATAGTCCAAATGCCGGTAGGGAACCTATATAGTCCAAGTGCCCGCTAGGGAATCTACATAGTCAAAGTGCCCGCTAGGGAACCTGCATTGTACAATTGCCCGCTAATTAACCTAGATAGTCCAAGTGCCCGCTAGTTAACCTAGATAGTCCAAATGCCCGCGAGTTAACCTTGATCATCGAAGTGCCCGCTAGTTAACCTACATAGTCCAAGTGCCTGATAGGGAACCTACATAGTCCAAGTGCCCGCGGAGTAACCTACATAGTCCAAGTGCCCGATAGGGAACCTACATATACCAAGTGCCCATTAGGGAACCTAGATAGTCCAAGTGCCCGTAGGGAACCTATATAGTCCAAGTGCCCGCTATGGAACCTACATAGTCAAAGTGCCCGCTAGGGAACCTGCATTTTGCAAGTGCCCGCTAGTTAACCTAGATAGTCCAAGTGCCCGCTAGTTAACTTACATAGTCCAAGGTCAGCTAGTTAACCTAGATAGTCCAAGTGCCCGCTAGTTAACCTACATAATCCAAGGTCAGCTAGTTAACCTAGATAGTCCAAGTGCCCGCTAGTTAACCTACATAGTCCAAGAACCCGCTAGTTAGCGTAGATAGTCCAAGTGCCCGCTAGTTTACCTACATTGTCCAAGGGCCCACTAGTTAACTAAGATATTCCAAGTGCCCGCTAGTTAACCTACATAGTCACAGTGCTCTTACGGAACCTATATAGTACAAGTGCCCGCTAGGGAACCTACATAGTCAAATTGCCCGCTAGTGAACCTGCATTGTACAAGTGCCCGCTAATCAACCTAGATAGTCCAATTGCCCGCTAGTTAACCAAGATAGGCCAAGAGCCCGCTAGTTAACCTTAATCATCCAAATGCCCGCTAGTTAACCTACATAGTCCAAGTGCCTGAGAGGGAACCTACATAGTCCAAGTGCCCGCAGAGGAACCTACATAGTCCAAGTGCCCGCTAGGTAACCTAGATATTCCAAGTTCCTGTTAGCTAACCTAGATAATCCAAGTGCCCGCTAGGTAACCTACATAGTCCAAGTGCCCGATAGTTAATCTACATAGTGCAACTGCCCGCTAGGTAACCTAGATAGTCCAAGTGCCCGCTAGGGAACTTACATAGTCCAAATGCCCACTAGGCAACCTAGATTGTCTAAGTGCCCGTTCGTTAACCTAGACAGCCAAGTGCCCGCTAGGTAACCTAGACAGTCCAAGTGTCTGCTAGGAAACCTACATAGTCCAAATGCCTGTTCGTTAACCTACATAGTCCAAGGGCCCACTAGTTAACCTAGATCGTCCAAGTGTCCTCTAGTTAACCTACATAGTCCAAATGCACGCTAGTTAACCTACATAGTCCAAGTGCTGCTAGGTAACCTACATAGTGCAAGTGTCCCCTAGTTAACCTACATAGTCCAAGTGCCCGGTAGTTAACATAGAAAGTCCAAGTGCCCACTAGTTAACATAGATAGTCCAAGTGCCCGCTAGGGAACGTACATAGTCCAAGTGTCCTCTAGGTAACCTAGATAGTGCAAGTGCCCAGTAGTTAACCTACATAGTCCAAGTGCCCGTTCGTTAACCTACATAGTCCAAGTGCCCGCTAGGTAACCAATATACTCCAAATGCCCGCTAGGGACCCTAATAGTCAAAATGCCCGTTAGTTAACCTAGATAGTCCAAGTGCTCGCTAGTTAACATAGATAGTACAAGTGCCCGCTAGTTAACCTAGATAGACCAAGTGCCCGCTAGGGAACCTATCTAGTCCAAGTGCCCAAGAGGGAACCTAAATAGTCCAAGTGCCCGCTAGTTAACATAGATAGTCCAAGTACCCGCTAGGAAACGTACATAGTCCAAGTGCCCGCTAGGTAACGTACATAGTCCAAGTGCCCGCTAGATAACCTAGATAGTCCAAGTGCCTGCTAGGGAACGTACATAGTCCAAGTGCCCGCTAGGGAACCTAGATAGTCCAAATGCCCGCTAGGGAACCCACATAGTCCAAGGGCCCGCTAGGGAACCTACATAGTCCAAGTGCCCGTTAGTTTACCTAGATAGTCCAAGTGCCCGCTTGGCAACCTAGATAATCCAACAGCCCGGTAGGTAACCTACATACTCCAAGTACCCGCTAGGTAACGTAGATAGTTCAAGTGCCAGCTAGGTAACCTAGATAGTCCAAGTGCCCGCTAGGTAACCTACAAAGTCTAAGTGCCCTCTAGGTAATCTATATAGTCCAAATTCCCGTTAGGGAGCCTACATAGTTCAAATGCCCGCTAGGTAACCTAGATAGTCCAAGGGCCCTCAGGTAACCTACATAGTCCTAGTGCCCCCTAGTTAACTTACATTCTCCAAGTGCCTGATAGGGAATCTACATAGTCCAAGTTCCCGCTAGGTAACCTACATAGTCCAAATGCCCTCTAGTTAACCTACATAGTCCAAGTGCCCGCTAGGGAACCTACATATTCCAAGTAGCCGTTAGGCAACCTAGATCGTCCAAATGCCCGCCAGGAAACCCACATAGTACAAGTGCCCGCTAGGAAACTTACAAAGTCCAAGGGCCGGCTAGGTACCCTAGATAGTCCAAGTGCCCGCTAGTTAACCTACATAGTCCAAGTGCCCGTTCGGTAACCTAGATAGTTCAAGTGCCCTTTAGGGAACCTAGATATTCCAAGTGCCCGCTAGGGAACATACATAGTCCAATTGCCCGCTCTGGAACATACATAGTCCAAGTGCCCGTTAGTTAACCTAGATAATCCAAGTGCCCGCTAGTTAACCTAGATAGTCCAAGTGCCCGCTAGGTAACCTATATAGTGCAAATGCCCGCTAGGTAACCTACATAGTCCAAGTGCCCGCTAGTTAACCTAGATAGTCCAAGTGCCCGCTAGTTAACCTTGATAGTCCAAGTGCCTTCTAGTTAACCTAAATAGTCCAAGTGCCCGCTAGGTAACCTACATAGTCCAAGTGCCCACTAGGTAACCTAAACAATCCAAATGCCCGCTAGGGAAACTACATAGTCCCAGTGCCCGCTAGTTAACCTAGATAGTCCAAGTGCCCGCTAGTATACCTAGATAGTCCAAGGACCCGCTAGTTAATCTAGATAGTCCAAGGGCCCTCTAGTTAACCTAGATAGTCCAAGTGCCCGCTAGGGGACGTATATAGTCCAAGTGCCCGCTAGGTAACCTAGATAGTCCAAGTGCGCACTTGGGTATGTACATAGTTCAAGTGCCCGCTAGATAACCTAGATTGTCCAAGTGTGCGCTAGTTAACCTATATAGTCCAAGTGCCCTCTAGGTAACATAGATAGTCCAAGGTCCTGCTAGTTAACCTATATAGTCCAATGCCAGATAGGGAACCTATATAGTCCATGTGCCCGCTTATGAACCTACATAGTCCAAGTACCCGATAGGGAACCTACATATTCCAAGTGCCCGTTAGGGAACCTAGATAGTCCAAATGCCGGTAGGGAACCTAGATAGTCCAAATGCCGGTAGGGAACCTATATAGTCCAAGTGCCCGCTAGGGAACCTGCATAGTCAAAGTGCCCGTTAGGGAACCTGCATTGTACAAGTGCCCGCTAATTAACCTAGATAGTCCAAGTGCCCGCTAGTTAACCTTGATCATCCAAGTGCCCGCTAGTTAACCTACATAGTCCAAGTGCCTGATAGGGAACCTAAATAGTCCAAGTGCCCGAGGAGGAACCTACATAGTCCAAGTGCCCGATAGGGAACCTACATATTCCAAGTGCCCGTTAGGGAACCAAGATAGTCCACGTGCCCGCTAGTTAACCTACATAGTCCAAGTGCCCGCTAGGTAACCTAGATAGTCCAAGGTCCTGCTAGTTATCCTATACATAGTCCAATGCCCGATAGGGAACCTACAAAGTCCAAGTGCCCGCTGAGGAACCTACATAGTCCAAGTGCCCGATAGGGAACCTACATATTCCAAGTGCCCGTTAGGGAACCTACATAGTCCAAATGCCGGTAGGGAACCTATATTGTCCAAGTGTCCACTAGGGAACCTACATAGTCAAAGTGCCCGCTTGGGAACCTGCATTGTACAAGTGTCCGCTAATTAACCTAGATAGTCCAAGTGCCCGCTAGTTAACCTAGATAGTCCAAATGCCCGCGAGTTAACCTTGATCATCGAAGTGCCCGCTAGTTAACCTACATAGTCCAAGTGCCTGATAGGGAACCTACATATTCCAAGTGCCCGCGGAGGAACCTACATAGTCCAAGTGCCCGATAGGGAACCTACATATTCCAAGTGCCCATTAGGGAACCTAGATAGTCCAAGTGCCCGTAGGGAACCTATATAGTCCAAGTGCCCGCTATGGAACCTACATAGTCAAAGTGCCCGCTAGGGAACCTGCATTTTGCAAGTGCCCGCTAGTTAACCTAGATAGTCCAAGTGCCCGCTAGTTAACTTACATAGTCCAAGGTCAGCTAGTTAACCTAGATAGTCCAAGTGCCCGCTAGTTAACCTACATAATCCAAGGTCAGCTAGTTAACCTAGATAGTCCAAGTGCCCGCTAGTTAACCTACATAGTCCAAGAACCCGCTAGTTAGCGTAGATAGTCCAAGTGCCCGCTAGTTTACCTACATTGTCCAAGGGCCCACTAGTTAACTAAGATATTCCAAGTGCCCGCTAGTTAACCTACATAGTCACAGTGCTCTTACGGAACCTATATAGTACATGTGCCCGCTAGGGAACCTACATAGTCAAATTGCCCGCTAGTGAACCTGCATTGTACAAGTGCCCGCTAATCAACCTAGATAGTCCAATTGCCCGCTAGTTAACCAAGATAGGCCAAGATCCCGCTAGTTAACCTTAATCATCCAAGTGCCCGCTAGTTAACCTACATAGTCCAAGTGCCTGAGAGGGAACCTACATAGTCCAAGTGCCCACAGAGGAACCTACATAGTCCAAGTGCCCGCTAGGTAACCTAGATATTCCAAGTTCCTGTTAGCTAACCTAGATAATGCAAGTGCCCGCTAGGTAACCTACATAGTCCAAGTGCCCTTTCGTTAACCTAGATAGTCCAAGTGCCCGCTAGGTAACCTACATAGTCAAAGGGTCCGCTAGGTAACCAATATAGTCCAAGTGCCCGTTACCTAACCTAGATAGTCCAATTGCCCGCTATGCAACATACATAGTCCAAGTGCCCGATAGTTAATCTACATAGTGCAACTGCCCGCTAGGTAACCTAGATAGTCCAAGTGCCCGCTAGGGAACTTACATAGTCCAAATGCCCGCTAGGCAACCTAGATTGTCTAAGTGCCCGTTCGTTAACCTAGACAGCCAAGTGCCCGCTAGGTAACCTAGACAGTCCAAGTGTCTGCTAGGAAACCTACATAGTCCAAATGCCTGTTCGTTAACCTACATAGTCCAAGGGCCCACTAGTTAACCTAGATCGTCCAAGTGTCCTCTAGTTAACCTACATAGTCCAAATGCACGCTAGTTAACCTACATAGTCCAAGTGCCGCTAGGTAACCTACATAGTGCAAGTGTCCCCTAGTTAACCTACATAGTCCAAGTGCCCGGTAGTTAACATAGAAAGTCCAAGTGCCCACTAGTTAACATAGATAGTCCAAGTGCCCGCTAGGGAACGTACATAGTCCAAGTGTCCGCTAGGTAACCTAGATAGTGCAAGTGCCCGGTAGTTAACCTACATAGTCCAAGTGCCCGCTAGGTAACCTAGATAGTCCAAGGGCCCGCTAGTTAACCTACATAGTCCAAGTGCCCGGTAGTTAACTTACATTGTCCAAGTGCCCGCTCTGGAACCTACATAGTCCAAGTGCCTGCTAGGGAACCTACATAGTTCAAGTGTCCGTAGGGAACATACAGAGTCCAAGTGCCCGCTAGGGAATCTACATAGTCCAAGGGCCCGCTAGTTAACGTAGATAGTCCAAGTGCCGCTAGATAATCTACATTGTCCAAGGGCCCGCTAGTTAACCTACATAGTCCAAGTACGCGCTACTTAACCTAGATCGTCCAAGTGCGCGCTAGTTAACCTACATAGTCCAAGGGCCCGCTAGTTAACATATATTGTCCAAGTGCCCGCTAGGGAACTTACATAGTCCAAATGCCCGCTAGGCAACCTAGATTGTCCACGTGCCCGTTCGTTAACCAGGACAGCCAAGTGCCCGCTAGGTAACCTAGACAGTCCAAGTGTCTGCTAGGTAACCTAGATAGTCCAAATGCCTGTTCGTTAACCTACTTAGCCCAAGGGCCCACTAGTTAACCTAGATCGTCCAAGTGGCCTCTAGTTAACCTACATAGTCCAAATGCACGCTAGTTAACATACATAGTCCAAGTGCCGCTAGGTAACCTACATAGTGCAAGTGTCCCCTAGTTAACCTACATAGTCCAAGTGCCCGGTAGTTAACATAGAAAGTCCAAGTGCCCACTAGTTAACATAGATAGCCCAAGTGCCCGCTAGGGAACGTACATAGTCCAAGTGCCCGCTGGGTAACCTACATAGTGCATATTCCCGGTACTTAACCTACATAATCCAAGTGCCCGCTAGGTAACCTAGATAGTCCAAGGGCCCGCTAGTTAACCTACATAGTCCAAGAACCCGCTAGTTAGCGTAGATAGTCCAAGTGCCCGTAGTTTACCTACATTGTCCAAGGGCCCACTAGTTAACTAAGATATTCCAAGTGCCCGCTAGTTAACCTACATAGTCACAGTGCTCTTACGGAACCTATATAGTACAAGTGCCCGCTAGGGAACCTACATAGTCAAATTGCCCGCTAGTGAACCTGCATTGTACAAGTGCCCGCTAATCAACCTAGATAGTCCAATTGCCCGCTAGTTAACCAAGATAGGCCAAGAGCCCGCTAGTTAACCTTAATCATACAAGTGCCCGCTAGTTAACCTACATAGTCCAAGTGCCTGAGAGGGAACCTACATAGTCCAAGTGCCCACAGAGGAACCTACATAGTCCAAGTGCCCGCTAGGTAACCTAGATATTCCAAGTTCCTGTTAGCTAACCTAGATAATCCAAGTGCCCGCTAGGTAACCTACATAGTCCAAGTGCCCTTTCGTTAACCTAGATAGTCCAAGTGCCCGCTAGGTAACCTACATAGTCAAAGGGTCCTCTAGGTAACCTATATAGTCCAAGTGCCCGTTACCTAACCTAGATAGTCCAATTGCCCGCTATGCAACATACATAGTCCAAGTGCCTGATAGTTAATCTACATAGTGCAACTGCCCGCTAGGTAACCTAGATAGTCCAAGTGCCCGCTAGGGAACTTACATAGTCCAAATGCCCGCTAGGCAACCTAGATTGTCTAAGTGCCCGTTCGTTAACCTAGACAGCCAAGTGCCCGCTAGGTAACCTAGACAGTCCAAGTGTCTGCTAGGAAACCTACATAGTCCAAATGCCTGTTCGTTAACCTACATAGTCCAAGGGCCCACTAGTTAACCTAGATCGTCCAAGTGTCCTCTAGTTAACCTACATAGTCCAAATGCACGCTAGTTAACCTACATAGTCCAAGTGCCGCTAGGTAACCTACATAGTGCAAGTGTCCCCTAGTTAACCTACATAGTCCAAGTGCCCGGTAGTTAACATAGAAAGTCCAAGTGCCCACTAGTTAACATAGATAGTCCAAGTGCCCGCTAGGGAACGTACATAGTCCAAGTGTCCGCTAGGTAACCTAGATAGTGCAAGTGCCCGGTAGTTAACCTACATAGTCCAAGTGCCCGCTAGGTAACCTAGATAGTCCAAGGGCCCGCTAGTTAACCTACATAGTCCAAGTGCCCGGTAGTTAACTTACATTGTCCAAGTGCCCGCTCTGGAACCTACATAGTCCAAGTGCCTGCTAGGGAACCTACATAGTTCAAGTGTCCGTAGGGAACATACAGAGTCCAAGTGCCCGCTAGGGAATCTACATAGTCCAAGGGCCCGCTAGTTAACGTAGATAGTCCAAGTGCCGCTAGATAATCTACATTGTCCAAGGGCCCGCTAGTTAACCTACATAGTCCAAGTACGCGCTACTTAACCTAGATCGTCCAAGTGCGCGCTAGTTAACCTACATAGTCCAAGGGCCCGCTAGTTAACATATATTGTCCAAGTGCCCGCTAGGGAACTTACATAGTCCAAATGCCCGCTAGGCAACCTAGATTGTCCACGTGCCCGTTCGTTAACCAGGACAGCCAAGTGCCCGCTAGGTAACCTAGACAGTCCAAGTGTCTGCTAGGTAACCTAGATAGTCCAAATGCCTGTTCGTTAACCTACTTAGCCCAAGGGCCCACTAGTTAACCTAGATCGTCCAAGTGGCCTCTAGTTAACCTACATAGTCCAAATGCACGCTAGTTAACATACATAGTCCAAGTGCCGCTAGGTAACCTACATAGTGCAAGTGTCCCCTAGTTAACCTACATAGTCCAAGTGCCCGGTAGTTAACATAGAAAGTCCAAGTGCCCACTAGTTAACATAGATAGTCCAAGTGCCCGCTAGGGAACGTACATAGTCCAAGTGCCCGCTGGGTAACCTAGATAGTCTAAGGGCCCGCTAGTTAACCTACATAGTCCAAGTGCCCGGTAGTTAACTTACATAGTTCAAGTGTCCGTAAGGAACATATATAGTCCAAGTGCCCGCTAGGGAACATACAGAGACTAAGTGCCCGCTAGGGAACTTACGTAGTCCAAGTGCCCGCTAGGGAATCTACATAGTCCAAGGGCCCGCTAGTTAACGTAGATAGTCCAAGTGCCGCGAGTTAATCTACATAGTCCAAGGGCCCGCTAGTAAACCTACGTAGTCCAAGTATCCGCTAGTTAAACTAGATCGTCAAAGTGCCCACTAGTTAACCTACATAGTACAAGGGCCCGCTAGTTAACCTACATCGTCCAAGGGCCCGCTAGTTAACCTAGATAGTCCAAGTGCCCCCTAGTTAACCTACATACTCCAAGTGCCCGATAGGTAACCTAGACAGTTCAAGTGACCACTAAGTTACCTACATAGTCCAAGTGCCCGTTCGTTAACCTACATAGTCCAAGTGCCCGCTAGGTAACCAATATACTCCAAATGCCCGCTAGGGACCCTAATAGTCCAAATGCCCGTTAGTTAACCTAGATAGTCCAAGTGCTCGCTAGTTAACATAGAAAGTACAAGTGCCCGCTAGTTAACCTAGATAGACCAAGTGCCCGCTAGGGAACCTATCTAGTCCAAGTGCCCAAGAGGGAACCTAAATAGTCCAAGTGCCCGCTAGTTAACATAGATAGTCCAAGTACCCGCTAGGAAACGTACATAGTCCAAGTGCCCGCTAGGTAACGTACATAGTCCAAGTGCCCGCTAGATAACCTAGATAGTCCAAGTGCCTGCTAGGGAACGTACATAGTCCAAGTGCACTCTAGGTAACCTAGATAGTCCAAATGCCCGCTAGGGAACCCACATAGTCCAAGTGCCCGCTAGGGAACTTACATAGTCCAAGGGCCCGCTAGGGAACCTACATAGTCCAAGTGCCCGTTAGTTTACCTAGATAGTCCAAGTGCCCGCTTGGCAACCTAGATAATCCAACAGCCCGGTAGGTAACCTACATACTCCAAGTACCCGCTAGGTAACGTAGATAGTTCAAGTGCCAGCTAGGTAACCTAGATAGTCCAAGTGCCCGCTAGGTAACCTACAAAGTCTAAGTGCCCGCTAGGTAATCTATATAGTCCAAATGCCCGTTAGGGAGCCTACATAGTTCAAATGCCCGCTAGGTAACCTAGATAGTCCAAGGGCCCGCTAGGTAACCTACATAGTCCTAGTGCCCCCTAGTTAACTTACATTCTCCAAGTGCCCGATAGGGAATCTACATAGTCCAAGTTCCCGCTAGGTAACCTACATAGTCCAAATGCCCTCTAGTTAACCTACATAGTCCAAGTGCCCGCTAGGGAACCTACATAGTCCAAGTAGCCGTTAGGCAACCTAGATCGTCCAAATGCCCGCCAGGAAACCCACATAGTACAAGTGCCCGCTAGGAAACTTACAAAGTCCAAGGGCCGGCTAGGTACCCTAGATAGTCCAAGTGCCCGCTAGTTAACCTACATAGTCCAAGTGCCCGTTCGGTAACCTAGATAGTTCAAGTGCCCTTTAGGGAACCTAGATATTCCAAGTGCCCGCTAGGGAACATACATAGTCCAATTGCCCGCTCTGGAACATACATAGTCCAAGTGCCCGTTAGTTAACCTAGATAATCCAAGTGCCCGCTAGTTAACCTAGATAGTCCAAGTGCCCGCTAGGTAACCTATATAGTGCAAATGCCCGCTAGGTAACCTACATAGTCCAAGTGCCCGCTAGTTAACCTAGATAGTCCAAGTGCCCGCTAGTTAACCTTGATAGTCCAAGTGCCTTCTAGTTAACCTAAATAGTCCAAGTGCCCGCTAGGTAACCTACATAGTCCAAGTGCCCACTAGGTAACCTAAACAATCCAAATGCCCGCTAGGGAAACTACATAGTCCCAGTGCCCGCTAGTTAACCTAGATAGTCCAAGTGCCCGCTAGTATACCTAGATAGTCCAAGGACCCGCTAGTTAATCTAGATAGTCCAAGGGCCCTCTAGTTAACCTAGATAGTCCAAGTGCCCGCTAGGGGACGTATATAGTCCAAGTGCCCGCCAGGTAACCTAGATAGTCCAAGTGCGCACTTGGGTATGTACATAGTTCAAGTGCCCGCTAGGTAACCTAGATTGTCCAAGTGTGCGCTAGTTAACGTATATAGTCCAAGTGCCCTCTAGGTAACATAGATAGTCCAAGGTCCTGCTAGTTAACCTACATAGTCCAATGCCAGATAGGGAACCTATATAGTCCATATGCCCACTGATGAACCTACATAGTCCAAGTACCCGATAGGGAACCTACATATTCCAAGTGCCCGTTAGGGAACCTAGATAGTCCAAATGCCGGTAGGGAACCTAGATAGTCCAAATGCCGGTAGGGAACCTATATAGTCCAAGTGCCCGCTAGGGAACCTACATAGTTCAAGTGTCCGTAGGGAACATACAGAGTCCAAGTGCCCGCTAGGGAATCTACATAGTCCAAGGGCCCGCTAGTTAACGTAGATAGTCCAAGTGCCGCTAGATAATCTACATTGTCCAAGGGCCCGCTAGTTAACCTACATAGTCCAAGTACGCGCTACTTAACCTAGATCGTCCAAGTGCGCGCTAGTTAACCTACATAGTCCAAGGGCCCGCTAGTTAACATATATTGTCCAAGTGCCCGCTAGGGAACTTACATAGTCCAAATGCCCGCTAGGCAACCTAGATTGTCCACGTGCCCGTTCGTTAACCAGGACAGCCAAGTGCCCGCTAGGTAACCTAGACAGTCCAAGTGTCTGCTAGGTAACCTAGATAGTCCAAATGCCTGTTCGTTAACCTACTTAGCCCAAGGGCCCACTAGTTAACCTAGATCGTCCAAGTGGCCTCTAGTTAACCTACATAGTCCAAATGCACGCTAGTTAACATACATAGTCCAAGTGCCGCTAGGTAACCTACATAGTGCAAGTGTCCCCTAGTTAACCTACATAGTCCAAGTGCCCGGTAGTTAACATAGAAAGTCCAAGTGCCCACTAGTTAACATAGATAGCCCAAGTGCCCGCTAGGGAACGTACATAGTCCAAGTGCCCGCTGGGTAACCTACATAGTGCATATGCCCGGTACTTAACCTACATAATCCAAGTGCCCGCTAGGTAACCTAGATAGTCCAAGGGCCCGCTAGTTAACCTACATAGTCCAAGAACCCGCTAGTTAGCGTAGATAGTCCAAGTGCCCGTAGTTTACCTACATTGTCCAAGGGCCCACTAGTTAACTAAGATATTCCAAGTGCCCGCTAGTTAACCTACATAGTCACAGTGCTCTTACGGAACCTATATAGTACAAGTGCCCGCTAGGGAACCTACATAGTCAAATTGCCCGCTAGTGAACCTGCATTGTACAAGTGCCCGCTAATCAACCTAGATAGTCCAATTGCCCGCTAGTTAACCAAGATAGGCCAAGAGCCCGCTAGTTAACCTTAATCATACAAGTGCCCGCTAGTTAACCTACATAGTCCAAGTGCCTGAGAGGGAACCTACATAGTCCAAGTGCCCACAGAGGAACCTACATAGTCCAAGTGCCCGCTAGGTAACCTAGATATTCCAAGTTCCTGTTAGCTAACCTAGATAATCCAAGTGCCCGCTAGGTAACCTACATAGTCCAAGTGCCCTTTCGTTAACCTAGATAGTCCAAGTGCCCGCTAGGTAACCTACATAGTCAAAGGGTCCTCTAGGTAACCTATATAGTCCAAGTGCCCGTTACCTAACCTAGATAGTCCAATTGCCCGCTATGCAACATACATAGTCCAAGTGCCTGATAGTTAATCTACATAGTGCAACTGCCCCCTAGGTAACCTAGATAGTCCAAGTGCCCGCTAGGGAACTTACATAGTCCAAATGCCCGCTAGGCAACCTAGATTGTCTAAGTGCCCGTTCGTTAACCTAGACAGCCAAGTGCCCGCTAGGTAACCTAGACAGTCCAAGTGTCTGCTAGGAAACCTACATAGTCCAAATGCCTGTTCGTTAACCTACATAGTCCAAGGGCCCACTAGTTAACCTAGATCGTCCAAGTGTCCTCTAGTTAACCTACATAGTCCAAATGCACGCTAGTTAACCTACATAGTCCAAGTGCCGCTAGGTAACCTACATAGTGCAAGTGTCCCCTAGTTAACCTACATAGTCCAAGTGCCCGGTAGTTAACATAGATAGTCCAAGTGCCCGCTAGGGAACGTACATAGTCCAAGTGTCCGCTAGGTAACCTAGATTGTGCAAGTGCCCGGTAGTTAACCTACATAGTCCAAGTGCCCGCTAGGTAACCTAGATAGTCCAAGGGCCCGCTAGTTAACCTACATAGTCCAAGTGCCCGGTAGTTAACTTACATTGTCCAAGTGCCCGCTCTGGAACCTACATAGTCCAAGTGCCTGCTAGGGAACCTACATAGTTCAAGTGTCCGTAGGGAACATACAGAGTCCAAGTGCCCGCTAGGGAATCTACATAGTCCAAGGGCCCGCTAGTTAACGTAGATAGTCCAAGTGCCGCTAGATAATCTACATTGTCCAAGGGCCCGCTAGTTAACCTACATAGTCCAAGTACGCGCTACTTAACCTAGATCGTCCAAGTGCGCGCTAGTTAACCTTGATCATCGAAGTGCCCGCTAGTTAACCTACATAGTCCAAGTGCCTGATAGGGAACCTACATATTCCAAGTGCCCGTTAGGGAACCTAGATAGTCCAAATGCCGGTAGGGAACCTATATAGTCCAAGTGCCCGCTAGGGAATCTACATAGTCAAAGTGCCCGCTAGGGAACCTGCATTGTACAATTGCCCGCTAATTAACCTAGATAGTCCAAGTGCCCGCTAGTTAACCTAGATAGTCCAAATGCCCGCGAGTTAACCTTGATCATCGAAGTGCCCGCTAGTTAACCTACATAGTCCAAGTGCCTGATAGGGAACCTACATAGTCCAAGTGCCCGCGGAGTAACCTACATAGTCCAAGTGCCCGATAGGGAACCTACATATACCAAGTGCCCATTAGGGAACCTAGATAGTCCAAGTGCCCGTAGGGAACCTATATAGTCCAAGTGCCCGCTATGGAACCTACATAGTCAAAGTGCCCGCTAGGGAACCTGCATTTTGCAAGTGCCCGCTAGTTAACCTAGATAGTCCAAGTGCCCGCTAGTTAACTTACATAGTCCAAGGTCAGCTAGTTAACCTAGATAGTCCAAGTGCCCGCTAGTTAACCTACATAATCCAAGGTCAGCTAGTTAACCTAGATAGTCCAAGTGCCCGCTAGTTAACCTACATAGTCCAAGAACCCGCTAGTTAGCGTAGATAGTCCAAGTGCCCGCTAGTTTACCTACATTGTCCAAGGGCCCACTAGTTAACTAAGATATTCCAAGTGCCCGCTAGTTAACCTACATAGTCACAGTGCTCTTACGGAACCTATATAGTACAAGTGCCCGCTAGGGAACCTACATAGTCAAATTGCCCGCTAGTGAACCTGCATTGTACAAGTGCCCGCTAATCAACCTAGATAGTCCAATTGCCCGCTAGTTAACCAAGATAGGCCAAGAGCCCGCTAGTTAACCTTAATCATCCAAATGCCCGCTAGTTAACCTACATAGTCCAAGTGCCTGAGAGGGAACCTACATAGTCCAAGTGCCCGCAGAGGAACCTACATAGTCCAAGTGCCCGCTAGGTAACCTAGATATTCCAAGTTCCTGTTAGCTAACCTAGATAATCCAAGTGCCCGCTAGGTAACCTACATAGTCCAAGTGCCCGATAGTTAATCTACATAGTGCAACTGCCCGCTAGGTAACCTAGATAGTCCAAGTGCCCGCTAGGGAACTTACATAGTCCAAATGCCCACTAGGCAACCTAGATTGTCTAAGTGCCCGTTCGTTAACCTAGACAGCCAAGTGCCCGCTAGGTAACCTAGACAGTCCAAGTGTCTGCTAGGAAACCTACATAGTCCAAATGCCTGTTCGTTAACCTACATAGTCCAAGGGCCCACTAGTTAACCTAGATCGTCCAAGTGTCCTCTAGTTAACCTACATAGTCCAAATGCACGCTAGTTAACCTACATAGTCCAAGTGCTGCTAGGTAACCTACATAGTGCAAGTGTCCCCTAGTTAACCTACATAGTCCAAGTGCCCGGTAGTTAACATAGAAAGTCCAAGTGCCCACTAGTTAACATAGATAGTCCAAGTGCCCGCTAGGGAACGTACATAGTCCAAGTGTCCTCTAGGTAACCTAGATAGTGCAAGTGCCCAGTAGTTAACCTACATAGTCCAAGTGCCCGTTCGTTAACCTACATAGTCCAAGTGCCCGCTAGGTAACCAATATACTCCAAATGCCCGCTAGGGACCCTAATAGTCAAAATGCCCGTTAGTTAACCTAGATAGTCCAAGTGCTCGCTAGTTAACATAGATAGTACAAGTGCCCGCTAGTTAACCTAGATAGACCAAGTGCCCGCTAGGGAACCTATCTAGTCCAAGTGCCCAAGAGGGAACCTAAATAGTCCAAGTGCCCGCTAGTTAACATAGATAGTCCAAGTACCCGCTAGGAAACGTACATAGTCCAAGTGCCCGCTAGGTAACATACATAGTCCAAGTGCCCGCTAGATAACCTAGATAGTCCAAGTGCCTGCTAGGGAACGTACATAGTCCAAGTGCCCGCTAGGGAACCTAGATAGTCCAAATGCCCGCTAGGGAACCCACATAGTCCAAGGGCCCGCTAGGGAACCTACATAGTCCAAGTGCCCGTTAGTTTACCTAGATAGTCCAAGTGCCCGCTTGGCAACCTAGATAATCCAACAGCCCGGTAGGTAACCTACATACTCCAAGTACCCGCTAGGTAACGTAGATAGTTCAAGTGCCAGCTAGGTAACCTAGATAGTCCAAGTGCCCGCTAGGTAACCTACAAAGTCTAAGTGCCCTCTAGGTAATCTATATAGTCCAAATTCCCGTTAGGGAGCCTACATAGTTCAAATGCCCGCTAGGTAACCTAGATAGTCCAAGGGCCCTCAGGTAACCTACATAGTCCTAGTGCCCCCTAGTTAACTTACATTCTCCAAGTGCCTGATAGGGAATCTACATAGTCCAAGTTCCCGCTAGGTAACCTACATAGTCCAAATGCCCTCTAGTTAACCTACATAGTCCAAGTGCCCGCTAGGGAACCTACATATTCCAAGTAGCCGTTAGGCAACCTAGATCGTCCAAATGCCCGCCAGGAAACCCACATAGTACAAGTGCCCGCTAGGAAACTTACAAAGTCCAAGGGCCGGCTAGGTACCCTAGATAGTCCAAGTGCCCGCTAGTTAACCTACATAGTCCAAGTGCCCGTTCGGTAACCTAGATAGTTCAAGTGCCCTTTAGGGAACCTAGATATTCCAAGTGCCCGCTAGGGAACATACATAGTCCAATTGCCCGCTCTGGAACATACATAGTCCAAGTGCCCGTTAGTTAACCTAGATAATCCAAGTGCCCGCTAGTTAACCTAGATAGTCCAAGTGCCCGCTAGGTAACCTATATAGTGCAAATGCCCGCTAGGTAACCTACATAGTCCAAGTGCCCGCTAGTTAACCTAGATAGTCCAAGTGCCCGCTAGTTAACCTTGATAGTCCAAGTGCCTTCTAGTTAACCTAAATAGTCCAAGTGCCCGCTAGGTAACCTACATAGTCCAAGTGCCCACTAGGTAACCTAAACAATCCAAATGCCCGCTAGGGAAACTACATAGTCCCAGTGCCCGCTAGTTAACCTAGATAGTCCAAGTGCCCGCTAGTATACCTAGATAGTCCAAGGACCCGCTAGTTAATCTAGATAGTCCAAGGGCCCTCTAGTTAACCTAGATAGTCCAAGTGCCCGCTAGGGGACGTATATAGTCCAAGTGCCCGCTAGGTAACCTAGATAGTCCAAGTGCGCACTTGGGTATGTACATAGTTCAAGTGCCCGCTAGATAACCTAGATTGTCCAAGTGTGCGCTAGTTAACCTATATAGTCCAAGTGCCCTCTAGGTAACATAGATAGTCCAAGGTCCTGCTAGTTAACCTATATAGTCCAATGCCAGATAGGGAACCTATATAGTCCATGTGCCCGCTTATGAACCTACATAGTCCAAGTACCCGATAGGGAACCTACATATTCCAAGTGCCCGTTAGGGAACCTAGATAGTCCAAATGCCGGTAGGGAACCTAGATAGTCCAAATGCCGGTAGGGAACCTATATAGTCCAAGTGCCCGCTAGGGAACCTGCATAGTCAAAGTGCCCGTTAGGGAACCTGCATTGTACAAGTGCCCGCTAATTAACCTAGATAGTCCAAGTGCCCGCTAGTTAACCTTGATCATCCAAGTGCCCGCTAGTTAACCTACATAGTCCAAGTGCCTGATAGGGAACCTAAATAGTCCAAGTGCCCGAGGAGGAACCTACATAGTCCAAGTGCCCGATAGGGAACCTACATATTCCAAGTGCCCGTTAGGGAACCAAGATAGTCCACGTGCCCGCTATTTAACCTACATAGTCCAAGTGCCCGCTAGGTAACCTAGATAGTCCAAGGTCCTGCTAGTTATCCTATACATAGTCCAATGCCCGATAGGGAACCTACAAAGTCCAAGTGCCCGCTGAGGAACCTACATAGTCCAAGTGCCCGATAGGGAACCTACATATTCCAAGTGCCCGTTAGGGAACCTACATAGTCCAAATGCCGGTAGGGAACCTATATTGTCCAAGTGTCCACTAGGGAACCTACATAGTCAAAGTGCCCGCTTGGGAACCTGCATTGTACAAGTGTCCGCTAATTAACCTAGATAGTCCAAGTGCCCGCTAGTTAACCTAGATAGTCCAAATGCCCGCGAGTTAACCTTGATCATCGAAGTGCCCGCTAGTTAACCTACATAGTCCAAGTGCCTGATAGGGAACCTACATATTCCAAGTGCCCGCGGAGGAACCTACATAGTCCAAGTGCCCGATAGGGAACCTACATATTCCAAGTGCCCATTAGGGAACCTAGATAGTCCAAGTGCCCGTAGGGAACCTATATAGTCCAAGTGCCCGCTATGGAACCTACATAGTCAAAGTGCCCGCTAGGGAACCTGCATTTTGCAAGTGCCCGCTAGTTAACCTAGATAGTCCAAGTGCCCGCTAGTTAACTTACATAGTCCAAGGTCAGCTAGTTAACCTAGATAGTCCAAGTGCCCGCTAGTTAACCTACATAATCCAAGGTCAGCTAGTTAACCTAGATAGTCCAAGTGCCCGCTAGTTAACCTACATAGTCCAAGAACCCGCTAGTTAGCGTAGATAGTCCAAGTGCCCGCTAGTTTACCTACATTGTCCAAGGGCCCACTAGTTAACTAAGATATTCCAAGTGCCCGCTAGTTAACCTACATAGTCACAGTGCTCTTACGGAACCTATATAGTACATGTGCCCGCTAGGGAACCTACATAGTCAAATTGCCCGCTAGTGAACCTGCATTGTACAAGTGCCCGCTAATCAACCTAGATAGTCCAATTGCCCGCTAGTTAACCAAGATAGGCCAAGATCCCGCTAGTTAACCTTAATCATCCAAGTGCCCGCTAGTTAACCTACATAGTCCAAGTGCCTGAGAGGGAACCTACATAGTCCAAGTGCCCACAGAGGAACCTACATAGTCCAAGTGCCCGCTAGGTAACCTAGATATTCCAAGTTCCTGTTAGCTAACCTAGATAATGCAAGTGCCCGCTAGGTAACCTACATAGTCCAAGTGCCCTTTCGTTAACCTAGATAGTCCAAGTGCCCGCTAGGTAACCTACATAGTCAAAGGGTCCGCTAGGTAACCAATATAGTCCAAGTGCCCGTTACCTAACCTAGATAGTCCAATTGCCCGCTATGCAACATACATAGTCCAAGTGCCCGATAGTTAATCTACATAGTGCAACTGCCCGCTAGGTAACCTAGATAGTCCAAGTGCCCGCTAGGGAACTTACATAGTCCAAATGCCCGCTAGGCAACCTAGATTGTCTAAGTGCCCGTTCGTTAACCTAGACAGCCAAGTGCCCGCTAGGTAACCTAGACAGTCCAAGTGTCTGCTAGGAAACCTACATAGTCCAAATGCCTGTTCGTTAACCTACATAGTCCAAGGGCCCACTAGTTAACCTAGATCGTCCAAGTGTCCTCTAGTTAACCTACATAGTCCAAATGCACGCTAGTTAACCTACATAGTCCAAGTGCCGCTAGGTAACCTACATAGTGCAAGTGTCCCCTAGTTAACCTACATAGTCCAAGTGCCCGGTAGTTAACATAGAAAGTCCAAGTGCCCACTAGTTAACATAGATAGTCCAAGTGCCCGCTAGGGAACGTACATAGTCCAAGTGTCCGCTAGGTAACCTAGATAGTGCAAGTGCCCGGTAGTTAACCTACATAGTCCAAGTGCCCGCTAGGTAACCTAGATAGTCCAAGGGCCCGCTAGTTAACCTACATAGTCCAAGTGCCCGGTAGTTAACTTACATTGTCCAAGTGCCCGCTCTGGAACCTACATAGTCCAAGTGCCTGCTAGGGAACCTACATAGTTCAAGTGTCCGTAGGGAACATACAGAGTCCAAGTGCCCGCTAGGGAATCTACATAGTCCAAGGGCCCGCTAGTTAACGTAGATAGTCCAAGTGCCGCTAGATAATCTACATTGTCCAAGGGCCCGCTAGTTAACCTACATAGTCCAAGTACGCGCTACTTAACCTAGATCGTCCAAGTGCGCGCTAGTTAACCTACATAGTCCAAGGGCCCGCTAGTTAACATATATTGTCCAAGTGCCCGCTAGGGAACTTACATAGTCCAAATGCCCGCTAGGCAACCTAGATTGTCCACGTGCCCGTTCGTTAACCAGGACAGCCAAGTGCCCGCTAGGTAACCTAGACAGTCCAAGTGTCTGCTAGGTAACCTAGATAGTCCAAATGCCTGTTCGTTAACCTACTTAGCCCAAGGGCCCACTAGTTAACCTAGATCGTCCAAGTGGCCTCTAGTTAACCTACATAGTCCAAATGCACGCTAGTTAACATACATAGTCCAAGTGCCGCTAGGTAACCTACATAGTGCAAGTGTCCCCTAGTTAACCTACATAGTCCAAGTGCCCGGTAGTTAACATAGAAAGTCCAAGTGCCCACTAGTTAACATAGATAGCCCAAGTGCCCGCTAGGGAACGTACATAGTCCAAGTGCCCGCTGGGTAACCTACATAGTGCATATTCCCGGTACTTAACCTACATAATCCAAGTGCCCGCTAGGTAACCTAGATAGTCCAAGGGCCCGCTAGTTAACCTACATAGTCCAAGAACCCGCTAGTTAGCGTAGATAGTCCAAGTGCCCGTAGTTTACCTACATTGTCCAAGGGCCCACTAGTTAACTAAGATATTCCAAGTGCCCGCTAGTTAACCTACATAGTCACAGTGCTCTTACGGAACCTATATAGTACAAGTGCCCGCTAGGGAACCTACATAGTCAAATTGCCCGCTAGTGAACCTGCATTGTACAAGTGCCCGCTAATCAACCTAGATAGTCCAATTGCCCGCTAGTTAACCAAGATAGGCCAAGAGCCCGCTAGTTAACCTTAATCATACAAGTGCCCGCTAGTTAACCTACATAGTCCAAGTGCCTGAGAGGGAACCTACATAGTCCAAGTGCCCACAGAGGAACCTACATAGTCCAAGTGCCCGCTAGGTAACCTAGATATTCCAAGTTCCTGTTAGCTAACCTAGATAATCCAAGTGCCCGCTAGGTAACCTACATAGTCCAAGTGCCCTTTCGTTAACCTAGATAGTCCAAGTGCCCGCTAGGTAACCTACATAGTCAAAGGGTCCTCTAGGTAACCTATATAGTCCAAGTGCCCGTTACCTAACCTAGATAGTCCAATTGCCCGCTATGCAACATACATAGTCCAAGTGCCTGATAGTTAATCTACATAGTGCAACTGCCCGCTAGGTAACCTAGATAGTCCAAGTGCCCGCTAGGGAACTTACATAGTCCAAATGCCCGCTAGGCAACCTAGATTGTCTAAGTGCCCGTTCGTTAACCTAGACAGCCAAGTGCCCGCTAGGTAACCTAGACAGTCCAAGTGTCTGCTAGGAAACCTACATAGTCCAAATGCCTGTTCGTTAACCTACATAGTCCAAGGGCCCACTAGTTAACCTAGATCGTCCAAGTGTCCTCTAGTTAACCTACATAGTCCAAATGCACGCTAGTTAACCTACATAGTCCAAGTGCCGCTAGGTAACCTACATAGTGCAAGTGTCCCCTAGTTAACCTACATAGTCCAAGTGCCCGGTAGTTAACATAGAAAGTCCAAGTGCCCACTAGTTAACATAGATAGTCCAAGTGCCCGCTAGGGAACGTACATAGTCCAAGTGTCCGCTAGGTAACCTAGATAGTGCAAGTGCCCGGTAGTTAACCTACATAGTCCAAGTGCCCGCTAGGTAACCTAGATAGTCCAAGGGCCCGCTAGTTAACCTACATAGTCCAAGTGCCCGGTAGTTAACTTACATTGTCCAAGTGCCCGCTCTGGAACCTACATAGTCCAAGTGCCTGCTAGGGAACCTACATAGTTCAAGTGTCCGTAGGGAACATACAGAGTCCAAGTGCCCGCTAGGGAATCTACATAGTCCAAGGGCCCGCTAGTTAACGTAGATAGTCCAAGTGCCGCTAGATAATCTACATTGTCCAAGGGCCCGCTAGTTAACCTACATAGTCCAAGTACGCGCTACTTAACCTAGATCGTCCAAGTGCGCGCTAGTTAACCTACATAGTCCAAGGGCCCGCTAGTTAACATATATTGTCCAAGTGCCCGCTAGGGAACTTACATAGTCCAAATGCCCGCTAGGCAACCTAGATTGTCCACGTGCCCGTTCGTTAACCAGGACAGCCAAGTGCCCGCTAGGTAACCTAGACAGTCCAAGTGTCTGCTAGGTAACCTAGATAGTCCAAATGCCTGTTCGTTAACCTACTTAGCCCAAGGGCCCACTAGTTAACCTAGATCGTCCAAGTGGCCTCTAGTTAACCTACATAGTCCAAATGCACGCTAGTTAACATACATAGTCCAAGTGCCGCTAGGTAACCTACATAGTGCAAGTGTCCCCTAGTTAACCTACATAGTCCAAGTGCCCGGTAGTTAACATAGAAAGTCCAAGTGCCCACTAGTTAACATAGATAGTCCAAGTGCCCGCTAGGGAACGTACATAGTCCAAGTGCCCGCTGGGTAACCTAGATAGTCTAAGGGCCCGCTAGTTAACCTACATAGTCCAAGTGCCCGGTAGTTAACTTACATAGTTCAAGTGTCCGTAAGGAACATATATAGTCCAAGTGCCCGCTAGGGAACATACAGAGACTAAGTGCCCGCTAGGGAACTTACGTAGTCCAAGTGCCCGCTAGGGAATCTACATAGTCCAAGGGCCCGCTAGTTAACGTAGATAGTCCAAGTGCCGCGAGTTAATCTACATAGTCCAAGGGCCCGCTAGTAAACCTACGTAGTCCAAGTATCCGCTAGTTAAACTAGATCGTCAAAGTGCCCACTAGTTAACCTACATAGTACAAGGGCCCGCTAGTTAACCTACATCGTCCAAGGGCCCGCTAGTTAACCTAGATAGTCCAAGTGCCCCCTAGTTAACCTACATACTCCAAGTGCCCGATAGGTAACCTAGACAGTTCAAGTGACCACTAAGTTACCTACATAGTCCAAGTGCCCGTTCGTTAACCTACATAGTCCAAGTGCCCGCTAGGTAACCAATATACTCCAAATGCCCGCTAGGGACCCTAATAGTCCAAATGCCCGTTAGTTAACCTAGATAGTCCAAGTGCTCGCTAGTTAACATAGAAAGTACAAGTGCCCGCTAGTTAACCTAGATAGACCAAGTGCCCGCTAGGGAACCTATCTAGTCCAAGTGCCCAAGAGGGAACCTAAATAGTCCAAGTGCCCGCTAGTTAACATAGATAGTCCAAGTACCCGCTAGGAAACGTACATAGTCCAAGTGCCCGCTAGGTAACGTACATAGTCCAAGTGCCCGCTAGATAACCTAGATAGTCCAAGTGCCTGCTAGGGAACGTACATAGTCCAAGTGCACTCTAGGTAACCTAGATAGTCCAAATGCCCGCTAGGGAACCCACATAGTCCAAGTGCCCGCTAGGGAACTTACATAGTCCAAGGGCCCGCTAGGGAACCTACATAGTCCAAGTGCCCGTTAGTTTACCTAGATAGTCCAAGTGCCCGCTTGGCAACCTAGATAATCCAACAGCCCGGTAGGTAACCTACATACTCCAAGTACCCGCTAGGTAACGTAGATAGTTCAAGTGCCAGCTAGGTAACCTAGATAGTCCAAGTGCCCGCTAGGTAACCTACAAAGTCTAAGTGCCCGCTAGGTAATCTATATAGTCCAAATGCCCGTTAGGGAGCCTACATAGTTCAAATGCCCGCTAGGTAACCTAGATAGTCCAAGGGCCCGCTAGGTAACCTACATAGTCCTAGTGCCCCCTAGTTAACTTACATTCTCCAAGTGCCCGATAGGGAATCTACATAGTCCAAGTTCCCGCTAGGTAACCTACATAGTCCAAATGCCCTCTAGTTAACCTACATAGTCCAAGTGCCCGCTAGGGAACCTACATAGTCCAAGTAGCCGTTAGGCAACCTAGATCGTCCAAATGCCCGCCAGGAAACCCACATAGTACAAGTGCCCGCTAGGAAACTTACAAAGTCCAAGGGCCGGCTAGGTACCCTAGATAGTCCAAGTGCCCGCTAGTTAACCTACATAGTCCAAGTGCCCGTTCGGTAACCTAGATAGTTCAAGTGCCCTTTAGGGAACCTAGATATTCCAAGTGCCCGCTAGGGAACATACATAGTCCAATTGCCCGCTCTGGAACATACATAGTCCAAGTGCCCGTTAGTTAACCTAGATAATCCAAGTGCCCGCTAGTTAACCTAGATAGTCCAAGTGCCCGCTAGGTAACCTATATAGTGCAAATGCCCGCTAGGTAACCTACATAGTCCAAGTGCCCGCTAGTTAACCTAGATAGTCCAAGTGCCCGCTAGTTAACCTTGATAGTCCAAGTGCCTTCTAGTTAACCTAAATAGTCCAAGTGCCCGCTAGGTAACCTACATAGTCCAAGTGCCCACTAGGTAACCTAAACAATCCAAATGCCCGCTAGGGAAACTACATAGTCCCAGTGCCCGCTAGTTAACCTAGATAGTCCAAGTGCCCGCTAGTATACCTAGATAGTCCAAGGACCCGCTAGTTAATCTAGATAGTCCAAGGGCCCTCTAGTTAACCTAGATAGTCCAAGTGCCCGCTAGGGGACGTATATAGTCCAAGTGCCCGCCAGGTAACCTAGATAGTCCAAGTGCGCACTTGGGTATGTACATAGTTCAAGTGCCCGCTAGGTAACCTAGATTGTCCAAGTGTGCGCTAGTTAACGTATATAGTCCAAGTGCCCTCTAGGTAACATAGATAGTCCAAGGTCCTGCTAGTTAACCTACATAGTCCAATGCCAGATAGGGAACCTATATAGTCCATATGCCCACTGATGAACCTACATAGTCCAAGTACCCGATAGGGAACCTACATATTCCAAGTGCCCGTTAGGGAACCTAGATAGTCCAAATGCCGGTAGGGAACCTAGATAGTCCAAATGCCGGTAGGGAACCTATATAGTCCATGTGCCCGCTAGGGAACCTACATAGTTCAAGTGTCCGTAGGGAACATACAGAGTCCAAGTGCCCGCTAGGGAATCTACATAGTCCAAGGGCCCGCTAGTTAACGTAGATAGTCCAAGTGCCGCTAGATAATCTACATTGTCCAAGGGCCCGCTAGTTAACCTACATAGTCCAAGTACGCGCTACTTAACCTAGATCGTCCAAGTGCGCGCTAGTTAACCTACATAGTCCAAGGGCCCGCTAGTTAACATATATTGTCCAAGTGCCCGCTAGGGAACTTACATAGTCCAAATGCCCGCTAGGCAACCTAGATTGTCCACGTGCCCGTTCGTTAACCAGGACAGCCAAGTGCCCGCTAGGTAACCTAGACAGTCCAAGTGTCTGCTAGGTAACCTAGATAGTCCAAATGCCTGTTCGTTAACCTACTTAGCCCAAGGGCCCACTAGTTAACCTAGATCGTCCAAGTGGCCTCTAGTTAACCTACATAGTCCAAATGCACGCTAGTTAACATACATAGTCCAAGTGCCGCTAGGTAACCTACATAGTGCAAGTGTCCCCTAGTTAACCTACATAGTCCAAGTGCCCGGTAGTTAACATAGAAAGTCCAAGTGCCCACTAGTTAACATAGATAGCCCAAGTGCCCGCTAGGGAACGTACATAGTCCAAGTGCCCGCTGGGTAACCTACATAGTGCATATGCCCGGTACTTAACCTACATAATCCAAGTGCCCGCTAGGTAACCTAGATAGTCCAAGGGCCCGCTAGTTAACCTACATAGTCCAAGAACCCGCTAGTTAGCGTAGATAGTCCAAGTGCCCGTAGTTTACCTACATTGTCCAAGGGCCCACTAGTTAACTAAGATATTCCAAGTGCCCGCTAGTTAACCTACATAGTCACAGTGCTCTTACGGAACCTATATAGTACAAGTGCCCGCTAGGGAACCTACATAGTCAAATTGCCCGCTAGTGAACCTGCATTGTACAAGTGCCCGCTAATCAACCTAGATAGTCCAATTGCCCGCTAGTTAACCAAGATAGGCCAAGAGCCCGCTAGTTAACCTTAATCATACAAGTGCCCGCTAGTTAACCTACATAGTCCAAGTGCCTGAGAGGGAACCTACATAGTCCAAGTGCCCACAGAGGAACCTACATAGTCCAAGTGCCCGCTAGGTAACCTAGATATTCCAAGTTCCTGTTAGCTAACCTAGATAATCCAAGTGCCCGCTAGGTAACCTACATAGTCCAAGTGCCCTTTCGTTAACCTAGATAGTCCAAGTGCCCGCTAGGTAACCTACATAGTCAAAGGGTCCTCTAGGTAACCTATATAGTCCAAGTGCCCGTTACCTAACCTAGATAGTCCAATTGCCCGCTATGCAACATACATAGTCCAAGTGCCTGATAGTTAATCTACATAGTGCAACTGCCCCCTAGGTAACCTAGATAGTCCAAGTGCCCGCTAGGGAACTTACATAGTCCAAATGCCCGCTAGGCAACCTAGATTGTCTAAGTGCCCGTTCGTTAACCTAGACAGCCAAGTGCCCGCTAGGTAACCTAGACAGTCCAAGTGTCTGCTAGGAAACCTACATAGTCCAAATGCCTGTTCGTTAACCTACATAGTCCAAGGGCCCACTAGTTAACCTAGATCGTCCAAGTGTCCTCTAGTTAACCTACATAGTCCAAATGCACGCTAGTTAACCTACATAGTCCAAGTGCCGCTAGGTAACCTACATAGTGCAAGTGTCCCCTAGTTAACCTACATAGTCCAAGTGCCCGGTAGTTAACATAGATAGTCCAAGTGCCCGCTAGGGAACGTACATAGTCCAAGTGTCCGCTAGGTAACCTAGATTGTGCAAGTGCCCGGTAGTTAACCTACATAGTCCAAGTGCCCGCTAGGTAACCTAGATAGTCCAAGGGCCCGCTAGTTAACCTACATAGTCCAAGTGCCCGGTAGTTAACTTACATTGTCCAAGTGCCCGCTCTGGAACCTACATAGTCCAAGTGCCTGCTAGGGAACCTACATAGTTCAAGTGTCCGTAGGGAACATACAGAGTCCAAGTGCCCGCTAGGGAATCTACATAGTCCAAGGGCCCGCTAGTTAACGTAGATAGTCCAAGTGCCGCTAGATAATCTACATTGTCCAAGGGCCCGCTAGTTAACCTACATAGTCCAAGTACGCGCTACTTAACCTAGATCGTCCAAGTGCGCGCTAGTTAACCTACATAGTCCAAGGGCCCGCTAGTTAACATATATTGTCCAAGTGCCCGCTAGGGAACTTACATAGTCCAAATGCCTGCTAGGCAACCTAGATTGTCCACGTGCCCGTTCGTTAACCTAGACAGCCAAGTGCCCGCTAGGTAACCTAGACAGTCCAAGTGTCTGCTAGGTAACCTAGATAGTCCAAATGCCTGTTCGTTAACCTACTTAGCCCAAGGGCCCACTAGTTAACCTAGATCGTCCAAGTGGCCTCTAGTTAACCTACATAGTCCAAATGCACGCTAGTTAACATACATAGTCCAAGTGCCGCTAGGTAACCTACATAGTGCAAGTGTCCCCTAGTTAACCTACATAGTCCAAGTGCCCGGTAGTTAACATAGAAAGTCCAAGTGCCCACTAGTTAACATAGATAGTCCAAGTGCCCGCTAGGGAACGTACATAGTCCAAGTGCCCGCTGGGTAACCTAGATAGTCTAAGGGCCCGCTAGTTAACCTACATAGTCCAAGTGCCCGGTAGTTAACTTACATAGTTCAAGTGTCCGTAAGGAACATATATAGTCCAAGTGCCCGCTAGGGAACATACAGAGACTAAGTGCCCGCTAGGGAACTTACGTAGTCCAAGTGCCCGCTAGGGAATCTACATAGTCCAAGGGCCCGCTAGTTAACGTAGATAGTCCAAGTGCCGCGAGTTAATCTACATAGTCCAAGGGCCCGCTAGTAAACCTACGTAGTCCAAGTATCCGCTAGTTAAACTAGATCGTCAAAGTGCCCACTAGTTAACCTACATAGTACAAGGGCCCGCTAGTTAACCTACATCGTCCAAGGGCCCGCTAGTTAACCTAGATAGTCCAAGTGCCCCCTAGTTAACCTACATACTCCAAGTGCCCGATAGGTAACCTAGACAGTTCAAGTGACCACTAAGTTACCTACATAGTCCAAGTGCCCGTTCGTTAACCTACATAGTCCAAGTGCCCGCTAGGTAACCAATTTACTCCAAATGCCCGCTAGGGACCCTAATAGTCCAAATGCCCGTTAGTTAACCTAGATAGTCCAAGTGCTCACTAGTTAACATAGATAGTACAAGTGCCCGCTAGTTAACCTAGATAGACCAAGTGCCCGCTAGGGAACCTATCTAGTCCAAGTGCCCAAGAGGGAACCTAAATAGTCCAAGTGCCCGCTAGTTAACATAGATAGTCCAAGTACCCGCTAGGAAACGTACATAGTCCAAGTGCCCGCTAGGTAACGTACATAGTCCAAGTGCCCGCTAGATAACCTAGATAGTCCAAGTGCCTGCTAGGGAACGTACATAGTCCAAGTGCCCTCTAGGTAACCTAGATAGTCCAAATGCCCGCTAGGGAACCCACATAGTCCAAGTGCCCGCTAGGGAACTTACATAGTCCAAGGGCCCGCTAGGGAACCTACATAGTCCAAGTGCCCGTTAGTTAACCTAGATAGTCCAAGTGCCCGCTTGGCAACCTAGATAATCCAACAGCCCGGCAGGTAACCTACATACTCCAAGTACCCGCGAGGTAACGTAGATAGTTCAAGTGCCAGCTAGGTAACCTAGATAGTCCAAGTGCCCGCTAGGTAACCTACAAAGTCTAAGTGCCCGCTAGGTAATCTATATAGTCCAAATGCCCGTTAGGGAGCCTACATAGTTCAAATGCCCGCTAGGTAACCTAGATAGTCCAAGGGCCCGCTAGGTAACCTACATAGTCCTAGTGCCCCCTAGTTAACTTACATTCTCCAAGTGCCCGATCGGGAATCTACATAGTCCAAGTTCCCGCTAGGTAACCTACATAGTCCAAATGCCCTCTAGTTAACCTACATAGTCCAAGTGCCCGCTAGGGAACCTACATAGTCCAAGTAGCCGTTAGGTAACCTAGATCGTCCAAATGCCCGCCAGGAAACCCACATAGTACAAGTGCCCGCTAGGAAACTTACAAAGTCCAAGGGCCCGCTAGGTACCCTAGATCGTCCAAGTGCCCGCTAGTTAACCTACATAGTCCAAGTGCCCGCTAGGTAACCTAGACAGTCCAAGGTCCTGCTAGTTAACCTACATAGTCCAATGCCCGATAGGGAACCTACAAAGTCCAAGTGCCCGCTGAGGAACCTACATAGTCCAAGTGCCCGATAGGGAACCTACATATTCCAAGTGCCCGTTAGGGAACCTAGATACTCCAAGAGCCCGTAGGGAACCTATATAGTCCAAGTGCCCGCTAGGGAACCTACATAGTCAAAGTGCCCGCTAGGGAATCTGCATTGTAAAAGTGCCCGCTAAATAACCTAGATAGTCCAAGTGCCCGCTAGTTAACCTAAATAGTCCAAGTGCCCGCTAGTTAACCTACATAGTCCAAGTGCCTGATAGGGAACCTACATAGTCCAAGTGCCCGCAGAGGAACCTACATAGTCCAAGTACCGGTTAGGGAACCTAGATAGTCCAAGTGCCCGTAGGGAACCTATATAGTCCAAGTGCCCGCTAGGGAACCTACATAGTCAAAGTGCCCGCTAGGGAACCTGCATTATGCAAGTGCCCGCTAGTTAACCTAGATAGTCCAAGTGCCTGCTAGTTAACCTAGATAGTCGAAGTGCCCGATAGTTAACCTACATAGTCCAAGGTCAGCTAGTTAACCTAGATAGTTCAAGTGCCCGCTAGTTAACCTACATAGTCCAAGAACCTGCTAGTTAACCTAGATATTCCAAGTGCCCGTTAGTTAACCTACATCGTCCAAGTGTACGCTGGTTAACCTACATAGTCCAAGTTCCCGTTAGGTAACCTAGATAGTACAAGTGCCCGCAAGGTAACCTACATAGTTCAAGTGCCCGCTAGGTAATCTAGATAATCCAAGTTCCTGTTAGCTAACCTAGATAATCCAAGTGCCCGCTAGGTAACCTACATAGTCCAAGTGCCCTTTCGTTACCAAGATAGTCCAAGTGCCCGCTAGGTAACTTACATAGTCCAAGGGCCTGCTAGGTAACCTATATAGTCCAAGTGCCCGCTAAGAATCCAAGATAGTCCAAGTGCCCGTTAGGTAACCTAGATAGTCCAAGTGCCCGCTAGGTAACCTACATAGTCCAAGTTCCCGCTAGGTAACCAAGATAGTCCAAGTGCGCGTTACCTAACATAGATAATCCAATTGCCCGCTATGCAACATACATAGTCCAAGTGCCCATTCGTTAACCTAGAAGTCCAAGTGCCCGCTAGGTAACCTACATAGTCCAAATGCCCGTTTGGTAACCTAGATAGTCCAAGTGCCCGCTAATTAACCTATATATTCCAAGTGCCCGCTAGGTAACCTAGATAGTGCAAGTGACCGCTAGGTAACCTACATAGTCCATGTGCCCGCTAGTTAACCTAGATAGTCCAAGTGCCCGTTCGTTAACCTAGATAGTCCAAGTGCCCGCTAGGTAACCTAGACAGTCCAAGTGCCTGCTAGGTAACTTACATAGTCCAAATGCCTGTTCGTTAACCTACATAGTCCAAGGGCCCTCTATTTAACCTAGATCGTCCAAGTGTCTTTGGTAAACCTACATAGTCCAAGTGCCCGCAAGGTAACCTATATAGTCCAAGTTCCAGCTATGTAACCTAGATAGTCGAAGGGCCCGCTAGTTAACCTACATAGTTCAAGTGCCCGCTAGGTAAACTAGATAGTCCAAGTGCCCGCTAAGGAACCTACATAGTCCAAGTGCCCGCTAGTTAACCTAGATAGTCCAAGTGCCGCTAGGTAACCTACATAGTGCAAGTGTCCCCTAGTTAACCTACATAGTCCAAGTGCCCGCTAGTTAACATAGATAGTCCAAGTGCCCGCTAGGGAACGTACATAGTCCAAGTGCCCGCTAGGTAACCTAGATAGTGTAAGTGCCCGGTAGTTAACCTACATAGTCCAAGTGCCCGGTAGTTAACTTACATAGTTCAAGTGTCCGTAAGGAACTTATATAGTCCAAGTGCCCGCTAGGGAACATACAGAGTCTAAGTGCCCGCTAGGGAACCTACGTAGTCCAAGTGCCCGCTAGGGAATCTACATAGTCCAAGGGCAAGCTAGTTAACATAGATAGTCCAAGTGCCGCTAGTTAATCTACATAGTCTAAGGGCCCGTTAGTAAACCTACATAGTCCAAGTATCCGCTAGTTAACCTAGATCGTCCAAGTGCCCACTAGTTAACCTACATAGTCCAAGGGCCCGCTAGTTAACCTACATCGTCCAAGGGACCGCTAGTTAACCTAGATAGTCCAAGTGCCCCCTAGTTAACCTACATACTCCAAGTGCCCGATAGGTAACCTAGACAGTTCAAGTGAACACTAAGTTACCTACATAGTCCAAGTGCCCGTTCGTTAACCTACATAGTCCAAGTGCCCGCTAGGTAACCAATATACTCCAAATGCCCGCTGGGACCCTAATAGTCCAAATGCCCGCTAGTTAACCTAGATAGTCCAAGTGCTCGCTAGTTAACATAGATAGTACAAGTGCCCGCTAGTTAACCTAGATAGACCAAGTGCCCGCTAGGGAACCTATCTAGTCCAAGTGCCCAAGAGGGAACCTAAATAATCCAAGTGCCCGCTAGTTAACATAGATAGTCCAAGTACCCGCTAGGAAATGTACATAGTCCAAGTGCCCGCTAGGTAACGTACATAGTCCAAGTGCCCGCTAGATAACCTAGATAGTCCAAGTGCCTGCTAGGGAACGTACATAGTCCAAGTGCCCTCTAGGTAACCTAGATAGTCCAAATGCCCGCTAGGGAACCCACATAGTCCAAGTGCCCGCTAGGGAACTTACATAGTCCAAGGGCCCGCTAGGGAACCTACATAGTCCAAGTGCCCGTTAGTTAACCTAGATAGTCCAAGTGCCCGCTTGGCAACCTAGATAATCCAACAGCCCGGTAGATAACCTACATACTCCAAGTACCCGCGAGGTAACGTAGATAGTTCAAGTGCCAGCTAGGTAACCTAGATAGTCCAAGTGCCCGCTAGGTAACCTACAAAGTCTAAGTGCCCGCTAGGTAATCTATATAGTCCAAATGCCCGTTAGGGAGCCTACATAGTTCAAATGCCCGCTAGGTAACCTAGATAGTCCAAGTGCCCGTTCGTTAACCTACATAGTCCAAGTGCCCGCTAGGTAACCAATATACTCCAAATGCCCGCTAGGGACCCTAATAGTCCAAATGCCCGCTAGTTAACCTAGATAGTCCAAGTGCTCGCTAGTTAACATAGATAGTACAAGTGCCCGCTAGGAAACGTACATAGTCCAAGGGCCCTCTAGGTAACCTAGATAGTCCAAATGCCCGCTAGGGAACCCACATAGTCCAAGTGCCCGATAGGGAACTTACATAGTCCAAGGGCCCGCTAGGGAACCTGCATTGTACAAGTGCCCGCTAATTAACCTAGATAGTCCAAGTGCCCGCTAGTTAACCTAGATAGTCCAAATGCCCGCTAGTTAACCTTGATCATCCAAGTGCCCGCTAGTTAACCTACATAGTCCAAGTGCCTGATAGGGAACCTACATAGTCCAAGTGCCCGCGGAGGAACCTACATAGTCCAAGTGCCCGATAGGGAACCTACATATTCCAAGTGCCCATTAGGGAACCTAGATAGTCCAAGTGCCCGTAGGGAACCTATATAGTCCAAGTGCCCGCTAGGGAACCTACATAGTCAAAGTGCCCGCTAGGGAACCTGCATTTTGCAAGTGCCCGCTTGTTAACCTAGATAGTCCAAGTGCCCGCTAGTTAACTTACATAGTCCAAGGTCAGCTAGTTAACCTAGATAGTCCAAGTGCCCGATAGGGAACCTACATATTCCAAGTGTCCGTTAGGGAACCTAGATAGTCCAAGTGCCCGCTAGTTAACCTACATAGTCCAAGTGCCCGCTAGGTAACCTAGATACTCCAAGGTCCTGCTAGTTATCCTACATAGTCCAATGCCCGATAGGGAACCTACAAAGTCCAAGTGCCCGCTGAGGAACCTACATAGTCCAAGTGCCCGATAGGGAACCTACATATTCCAAGTGCCCGTTAGGGAACCTAGATAGTCCAAATGCCGGTAGGGAACCTATATAGTCCAAGTGCCCGATAGGGAACGTACATAGTCAAAGTGCCCGCTAGGGAACCTGCATTGTACATGTGCCCGCTAATTAACCTAGATAGTCCAAGTGCCCGCTAGTTAACCTAGATAGTCCAAATGCCCGCGGGTTAACCTTGATCATCGAAGTGCCCGCTAGTTAACCTACATAGTCCAAGTGCCTGATAGGGAACCTACATAGTCCAAGTGCCCTCAGAGGTACCTACATAGTCCAAGTGCCCATTAGGGAACCTAGATAGTCCAAGTGACCGCTAGGGAACCTGCATTTTGCAAGTGCCCGCTAGTTAACCTAGATAGTCCAAGTGCCCGCTAGTTAACTTACATAGTCCAAGGTCAGCTAGTTAACCTAGATAGTCCAAGTGCCCGCTAGTTAACCTACATAATCCAAGGTAGCTAGTTAACCTAGATAGTCAAAGTGCCCGCTAGTTAACCTACATAGTCCAAGAACCCGCTAGTTAGCGTAGATAGTCCAAGTGCCCGCTAGTTTACCTACATTGTCCAAGGGCCCACTAGTTAACTAAGATATTCCATGTGCCCGCTAGTTAACCTACATAGTCACAGTGCTCTTACGGAACCTATATAGTACAAGTGCCCGCTAGGGAACCTACATAGTCCAAGTGCCCGCTTGGTAACGTACATAGTCCAAGTGCCCGCTAGATAACCTAGATAGTCCAAGTGCCTGCTAGGGAACGTACATAGTCCAAGTGCCCGCTAGATAACCTAGATAGTCCAAGTGCCTGCTAGGGAACGTACATAGTCCAAGTGCCCTCTAGGTAACCTAGATAGTCCAAATGCCCGCTAGGGAACCCACATAGTCCAAGTGCCCGCTAGGGAACTTACATAGTCCAAGGGCCCGCTAGGGAACCTACATAGTCCAAGTGCCCGTTAGTTAACCTAGATAGTCCAAGTGCCCGTTTGGCAACCTAGATAATCCAACAGCCCGGTAGATAACCTACATACTCCAAGTACCCGCGAGGTAACGTAGATAGTTCAAGTGCCAGCTAGGTAACCTAGATAGTCCAAGTGCCCGCTAGGTAACCTACAAAGTCTAAGTGCCCGCTAGGTAATCTATATAGTCCAAATGCCCGTTAGGGAGCCTACATAGTCCAAATGCCCGCTAGGTAACCTACATAGTCCTAGTGCCCCCTAGTTAACTTACATTCTCCAAGTGCCCGATAGGGAACCTACATAGTCCAAGTTCCCGCTAGGTAACCTACATAGTCCAAGTGCCCGCTAGGGAACCTACATAGTCCAAGTGGCCGTTAGGTAACCTAGATCGTCCAAATGCCCGCCAGGAAACCCACATAGTACAAGTGCCCGCTAGCGAACTTACAAAGTCCAAGGGCCCGCTAGGTACCCTAGATAGTCCAAGTGCCCGCTAGTTAACCTACATAGTCCAAGTGCCCGCTAGGTAACCTAGATAGTCCAAGGTCCTGCTAGTTAACCTACATAGTCCAATGCCCGATAGGGAACCTACAAAGTCCAAGTGAACGCTGAGGAACCTACATCGTCCAAGTGCCCGATAGGGAATCTACATATTCCAAGTGCCCATTAGGGAACCTAGATAGTCCAAGTGCCCGTAGGGAACCTATATAGTCCAAGTGCCCGCTAGGGAACCTACATAGTCAAAGTGCCCGCTAGGGAATCTGCATTGTAAAAGTGCCCGCTAATTAACCTAGATAGTCCAAGTGCCCGCTAGTTAACCTAGATAGGCCAAGTGCCCCCTAGTTAACCTACATAGTCCAAGTGCCTGATAGGGAACCTACATAGTCCAAGTGCCCGCAGAGGAACCTACATAGTCCAAGTGCCGGTTAGGGAACCTAGATAGTCCAAGTGCCCATAGGGAACCTATATAGTCCAAGTGCCCGCTAGGGAACCTACATAGTCAAAGTGCCCGCTAGGGAACCTGCATTATGCAAGTGCCCGCTAGTTAACCTAGATAGTCCAAGTGCCTGGTAGTTAACCTAGATAGTCGAAGTGCCCGATAGTTAACCTACATAGTCCAAGGTCAGCTAGTTAACCTAGATAGTCCAATTGCCCGCTAGTTAACCTACATAGTCCAAGAACCTGCTAGTTAACCTAGATATTCCAAGTGCCCGCTAGTTAACCTACATCGTCCAAGTGTACGCTGGTTAACCTACATAGTCCAAGTTCCCGTTAGGTAACCTAGATAGTACAAGTGCCCGCAAGGTAACCTACATAATTCAAGTGCCCGCTAGGTAACCTAGATAATCCAAGTTCCTGTTAGCTAACCTAGATAATCCAAGTGCCCGCTAGGTAACCTACATAGTCCAAGTGCCCTTTCGTTAACCTAGATAGTCCAAGTGCCCGCTAGGTAACCTACATAGTCCAAGGGCCCGCTAGGTAACCTATATAGTCCATGTGCCCGCTAAGAAACCAAATAGTCCAAGTGCCCGTTAGGTAACCAAATAGTCCAAGTGCCCGCTAGGTAACCTACATAGTCTAAGTTCCCGCTAGGTAACCTAGATAGTCCAAGGTCCTGCTAGTTAACCTACATAGTCCAATGCCCGATAGGGAACCTACAAAGTCCAAGTGCCCGCTGAGGAACCTACATCGTCCAAGTGCCCGATAGGGAACCTACATATTCCAAGTGCCCGTTAGGGAACCTAGATAGTCCAAGTGCCCGTAGGTAACCTATATAGTCCAAGTGCCCGCTAGGGAACCTACATAGTCAAAGTGCCCGCTAGGGAATCTGCATTGTAAAAGTGCCCGCTAATTAACCTAGATAGTCCAAGTGCCCGCTAGTTAACCTAGATAGTCCAAGTGCCCGCTAGTTAACCTACATAGTCCAAGTGCCTGATAGGGAACCTACATAGTCCAAGTGCCCGCAGAGGAACCTACATAGTCCAAGTGCCGGTTAGGGAACCTAGATAGTCCAAGTGCCCGTAGGGAACCTATATAGTCCAAGTGCCCGCTAGGGAACCTACATAGTCAAAGTGCCCGCTAGGGAACCTGCATTATGCAAGTGCCCGCTAGTTAACCTAGATAGTCCAAGTGCCTGGTAGTTAACCTAGATAGTCGAAGTGCCCGATAGTTAACCTACATAGTCCAAGGTCAGCTAGTTAACCTAGATAATCCAAGTGCCCGCTAGTTAACCTACATAGTCCAAGAACCTGCTAGTTAACCTAGATATTCCAAGTGCCCGCTAGTTAACCTACATCGTCCAAGTGTACGCTGGTTAACCTACATAGTTCAAGTGCCCGCTAGGTAACCTAGATAATCCAAGTTCCTGTTAGCTAACCTAGATAATCCAAGTGCCCGCTAGGTATCCTACATAGTCCAAGTGCCCTTTCGTTAACCTAGATAGTCCAAGTGCCCGCTAGGTAACCTACATAGTCCAAGGGCCCGCTAGGTAACCTATATAGTCCATGTGCCCGCTAAGAAACCAAGATAGTCCAATTGCCCGTTAGGTAACCTAGATAGTCCAAGTGCCCGCTAGGTAACCTACATAGTCCAAGTTCCCGCTAGGTAACCTAGATAGTCCAAGTGCGCGTTACCTAACCTAGATAATCCAATTGCCCGCTATGCAACATACATAGTCCAAGTGCCCATTCGTTAACCTAGAAGTCCAAGTGTCCGCTAGGTAATCTACATAGTCCAAATGCCCGTTTGGTAACCTAGATAGTCCAAGTGCCCGCTAATTAACCTACATATTCCAAGTGCCCATTAGGTAACCTAGATAGTGCAAGTGCCCGCTAGGTAACCTACATAGTCCAAGTGCCCGCTAGTTAACCTAGATAGTCCAAGTGCCGCTAGGTAACCTACATAGTGCAAGTGTCCCCTAGTTAACCTACATAGTACAAGTGCCCGCTAGTTAACATAGATAGTCCAAGTGCCCGCTAGGGAACTTACATAGTCCAAGGGCCCGCTAGGGAACCTACATAGTCCAAGTGCCCGTTAGTTAAGCTAGATAGTCCAAGTGCCCGCTTGGCAACCTAGATAGTCCAACAGCCCGGTAGGTAACCTACATACTCCAAGTACCCGCTAGGTAACGTAGATAGTTCAAGTGCCAGCTAGGTAACCTAGATAGTCCAAGGGCCCGCTAGGTAACCTACATAGTCCTAGTGCCCCCTAGTTAACTTACATTCTCCAAGTGCCCGATAGGGAACCTACATAGTCCAAGTTCCCGCTAGGTAACCAACATAGTCCAAATGCCCTCTAATTAACCTACATAGTCCAAGTGCCCGCAAGGGAACCTACATAGTCAAATTGCCCGTTAGGTAACGTAGATCGTCCAAATGCCCGCCAGGAAACCCACATAGTACAAGTGCCCGCTAGGGAACTTACATAGTCCAAGGGCCTGCTAGGGAACCTACATAGTCCAAGGGCCCGTTAGTTAACCTAGATAGTCCAAGTGCCCGCTTGGTAACCTAGATAGTCCAACAGACCGCTAGGTAACGTACATACTCCAAGAACCCGCTAGGTAACGTAGATATTTCAAGTGCCAGCTAGGTAACCTAGATAGTCCAAGTGCCCGCTAGGTTATCTATATAGCCCAAATGCCCGCTAGGGAACCTACATAGTCCAAGTGCCCGCTAGGTATCCTAGATAATCCAAGTGCCAGCTAATTAACCTATATCGTCCAATTGCCCGCTAGTTAACCTAGATCGTCCAAGTGCACACTAGTTAACCTACATAGTCAATGGGCCCGCTAGTTAACCTACATAGTGCAAGAGCCCGCTAGTTAACTTAGATCGTGCAAGTGTCCGCTAGTTAACCTACATAGTCCAAGTGCCAGTTAGCTAACCTAGATAGTCCAAGTGCCCGCTAGTTAACCTAGATAGTCCAAGTGCCCACTAGGTAACCTACATAGTCCAAGTGCCCGCTAGGTAACCTATATAGTGCAAATGCCCGCAAGGTAACCTACATAGTCCAAGTGCCCGCTAGTTAACCTAGATAGTCCAAGTGCCCGCTAGTTAACCTTGATAGTCCAAGTGCCTTCTAGTTAACCTAAATAGTCCAAGTGCCCGCTAGGTAACCTACATAGTCCAAGTGCCCACTAGGTAACCTAAATAATCCAAATGCCCGCTAGGGAAACTACATAGTCCAAGTGCCTGCTAGTTAACCTAGATAGTCCGAGTGCCCGCTAGTAAACCTAGATAGTCCAAGGGCTCGCTAGTTAATCTAGATAGTCCAAGTGCCCGCTAGTTAACTTAGATAGTCCAAGTGCCCGCTAATTAACCTTGATCGTCCAAGTGCTCGCTAGTTAACCTAGATAGTCCAAGTGCCCGCTAGGGGACGTCCATAGTCCAAGTGCCCGCTAGGTAACCTAGATAGTCCAAGTGCGCACTAGGGTATGTACATAGTTCAAGTGCCCTCTAGGTAACCTAGATTGTCCAAGTGTGCGCTAGTTAACCTATATAGTCCAAGTGCCCTCTAGGTAACATAGATAGTCCAAGGTCCTGCTAGTTAACCTACATAGTCCAATGCCCGATAGGGAACCTACATAGTCCATGTGCCCGCTGATGAACCTAAATAGTCCAAGTACCCGATAGGGAACTTACATATTCCAAGTGCCCGTTAGGGAACCTAGATAGTCCAAATGCCGGTAGGGAACCTATATAGTCCAAGTGCCCGCTAGGGAACCTACATAGTCAAATTGCCCGTTAGGGAACCTGCATTGTACAAGTGCCCGCTAATTAACCTAGATAGTCCAAGTGCCCGCTAGTTAACCTAGATAGTCCAAATGTCCGCGAGTTAACCTTGATCATCGAAGTGCCCGCTAGTTAACCTACATAGTCCAAGTGCCTGATAGGGAACCTACATATTCAAAGTGCCCATTAGGGAACCTGGATAGTCCAAGTGCCCGTAGAGAAACTATATAGTCCAAGTGCCCGCTAGGGAACCTACATAGTCAAAGTGCCCGGTAGGGAACCTGCATTTTGCAAGTGCCCGCTAGTTAACCTAGATAGTCCAAGTGCCCGCTAGTTAACTTACATAGTCCAAGGTCAGCTAGTTAACCTAGATAGTCCAAGTGCCCGCTAGTTAACCTACATAATCCAAGGTCAGCTAGTTAACCTAGATTGTCCAAGTGCCCGCTAGTTAACCTACATAGTCCAAGAACCCGCTAGTTAGCGTAGATAGTCCAAGTGCCCGCTAGTTTACCTACATTGTCCAAGGGCCCACTAGTTAACTAAGATATTCCAAGTGCCCGCTAGTTAACCTACATAGTCACAGTGCTCTTACGGAACCTATATAGTACAAGTGCCCGCTAGGGAACCTACATAGTCAAATTGCCCGCTAGTGAACCTGCATTGTACAAGTGCCCGCTAATCCACCTAGATAGTCCAATTGCCCGCTAGTTAACCAAGATAGGCCAAGAGCCCGCTAGTTAACCTTATTCATCCAAGTGCCCGCTAGTTAACCTACATAGTCCAAGTGCCTGTTCGTTAACCTACATAGTCCAAGGGCCCACTAGTTAACCTAGATCGTCCAAGTGTCCTCTAGTTAACCTACATAGTCCAAATGCACACTAGTTAACCTACATAGTCCAAGTGCCGCTAGGTAACCTACATAGTGCAAGTGTCCCCTAGTTAACCTACATAGTCCAAGTGCCCGGTAGTTAACATAGAAAGTCCAAGTGACCACTAGTTAACATAGATAGTCCAAGTGCCTGCTAGGGAACGTACATAGTCCAAGTGCCCGCTAGGGAACCTACATAGTGCATGTGCCCGGTAGTTAACCTACATAGTCCTAGTGCCCGCTAGGTAACCTAGATAGTCCAAGGGCCCGCTAGTTAACCTACATAGTCCAAGTGCCCGGTAGTTAACTTACATAGTCCAAGTGCCCGCTCTGGAACCTACATAGTCCAAGTGGCTGCTAGGGAACCTACATAGTTCAAGTGTCCGTAGGGAACATACAGAGTCCAAGTGCCCGCTAGGGAATCTACATAGTCCAAGGGCCCGCTAGTTAACATAGATAGTCCAAGTGCCGCTAGATAATCTACATAGTCCAAGGGCCCGCTAGTTAACCTACATAGTCCAAGTACGCGCAACTTAACCTAGATCGTCCAAGTGCGCGCTAGTTAACCTACATAGTCCAAGGGCCCGCTAGTTAACATATATTGTCCAAGTGCCCGCTAGGGAACCTACATAGTCCAAGTGCCCGATAGGGAACCTACATAGTCCTAGGGCCCGCTAGTTAACCTAGATATTCCAAGTGCCCGCTAGTTAACCTAGATCGTCCAATGTCCGCTAGTTAACCTACATAGTCCAATTTCCCGTTAGGTAACCTAGATAGTACTAGTGCCCGCAAGGTAACCTACCTAGTAGAAGTGCCCGCTAGGTAACCTAGATATTCCAATTTCCTGTTAGCTAACCTAGATAATCCAAGTGCCCACTAGGTAACCTACATAGTCCAAGTGCCCTTTCGTTAACCTAGATAGTCCAAGTGCCCGCTAGGTAACCTACATAGTCCAAGCCCCGCTAGGTAACCTATATAGTCCATATGCCCGCTAAGAAACCAAGATAGTCCAAGTGCCCGTTAGGTAACCTAGATAGTCCAAGAGCCCGCTGGGTAACCTACATATTCCAAGTTCCCGTTAGGTAACCTATATAGTCCAAGTGCCCATTACCTAACCTAGATAGTCCAATTGCCCGCTATGCAACATACATAGTCCAAGTGCCCGCTAGTTAATCTACATAGTCCAACTGCCCGCTAGGTAACCTAGATTGTCCAAGTGCCCGCTAGGTAACTTACATAGTCCAAATGCCCGCTAGGCAACCTAGATAGTCCAAGTGCCCGTTCGTTAACCTAGATAGCCAAGTGCCCGCTAGTAACCTAGACAGTCCAAGTGTCTGCTAGGTAACCTACATAGTCCAAATGCCCGTTCGTTAACCTACATAGTCCAAGGGCCCAGTAGTTAACCTAGATCGTCCAAGTGTCCTCTAGTTAACCTACATAGTCCAAATGCACGCTAGTTAACCTACATAGTCCAAGTGCCGCTAGGTAACCTACATAGTGCAAGTGTCCCCTAGTTAACATACATAGTCCAAGTGCCCGGTAGTTAACATAGATAGTCCAAGTGCGCACTAGTTAACATAGATAGTCCAAGTGCCCGCTAGGGAACGTACATAGTCCAAGTGCCCGCTAGGTAACCTAGATAGTGCATGTGTCCGGTAGTTAACCTACATAGTTTAAGTGTCGTTAGGTAACCTAGATAGTCCAAGTGCCCGCTAGTTAACCTACATAGTCCAAGTGCCCGGTAGTTAACTTACATAGTCCAAGTGCCCGCTCTGGAACCTACATAGTCCATGTGCCTGCTAGGGAACCTACATAGTTCAAGTGTCCGTGGGGACCATACAGAGTACAAGTGCCCGCTAGGGAATCTACATAGTCCAAGGGCCCGCTAGTTAACCTAGATAGTCCAAGTGCCGCTAGATAATCTACATAGTCCAAGGGCCCGCTAGTTAACCTAGATCGTCCAAGTGCCCTCTAGTTAACCTACATAGTCAATGGGCCCGCTACTTAACCTACATAGTGCAAGAGCCAGCTAGTTAACCTAGATCGTGCAAGTGTCCGCTAGTTAACCTACATAGTCCAAGTGCCAGTTAGCTAACCTAGATAATCCAAGGGCCTGCTAGTTAACCTACATAGTCCAAGTGCCCGCTAGGTAACCTACAAAGTCCAAGTGTCTGCTAGGTAACCTATATAGTCTAAATGCGCGCTAGGGAACCTACATAGTCCAAGTGCCCGCTAGTTAACCTATTGTCCAAGGGACCGCTAGTTAACCTAGATAGGCCATGTACCCGCTAGTTAACCTAGATCGTCCAATTGTCCGCTAGTTAACCTACATAGTCCAAGAGCCCTTTAGGGAACCGAGATAGTCCAAGTGCCCGCTAGGGAACCTACATAGTCCAATTGCCCGCTCTGGAACGTCCATAGTCCAAGTGCCCATTAGTTAACCTAGATAATCCAAGTGCCCGCTAGTTAACCTAGATAGTCCAAGTGCCCGCTAGGTAACCTACATAGTCCAAGTGCCCGCTAGGTAACCTATATAGTGCAAATGCCCGCTAGGTAACCTACATAGTCCAAGTGCCCGCTAGCTAACCTAGATAGTCCAAGTGCCCGCTAGTTAACCTTGATAGTCCAAGTGAATTCTAGTTAACCTAAATAGTCCAAGTGCCCGCTAGGTAACCTACATAGTCCAAGTGCCCACTAGGTAACCTACATAGTCCAAGTGCCCGCTAGGTAACCTATATAGTGCAAATGCCCGCAAGGTAACCTACATAGTCCAAGTGCCCGCTAGTTAACCTAGATAGTCCAAGTGCCCGCTAGTTAACCTTGATAGTCCAAGTGCCTTCTAGTTAACCTAAATAGTCCAAGTGCCCGCTAGGTAACCTACATAGTCCAAGTGCCCACTAGGTAACCTAAATAATCCAAATGCCCGCTAGGGAAACTACATAGCCCAAGTGCCTGCTAGTTAACCTAGATAGTCCGAGTGCCCGCTAGTAAACCTAGATAGTCCAAGGGCTCGCTAGTTAATCTAGATAGTCCAAGTGCCCGCTAGTTATCTTAGATAGTCCAAGTGCCCGCTAATTAACCTTGATCGTCCAAGTGCTCGCTAGTTAACCTAGATAGTCCAAGTGCCCGCTAGGGGACGTCCATAGTCCAAGTGCCCGCTAGGTAACCTAGATAGTCCAAGTGCGCACTAGGGTATGTACATAGTTCAAGTGCCCTCTAGGTAACCTAGATTGTCCAAGTGTGCGCTAGTTAAACTATATAGTCCAAGTGCCCTCTAGGTAACATAGATAGTCCAAGGTCCTGCTAGTTAACCTACATAGTCCAATGCCCGATAGGGAACCTACATAGTCCATGTGCCCGCTGATGAACCTACATAGTCCAAGTACCCGCAGAGGAACCTACATAGTCCAAGTGCCCGATAGGGGACCTACATATTCAAAGTGCCCATTAGGGAACCTAGATAGTCCAAGTGCCCGTAGGGAAACTATATAGTCCAAGTGCCCGCTAGGGAACCTACATAGTCAAAGTGCCCGGTAGGGAACCTGCATTTTGCAAGTGCCCGCTAGTTAACCTAGATAGTCCAAGTGCCCGCTAGTTAACTTACATAGTCCAAGGTCAGCTAGTTAACCTAGATAGTCCAAGTGCCCGCTAGTTAACCTACATAATCCAAGGTCAGCTAGTTAACCTAGATTGTCCAAGTGCCCGCTAGTTAACCTACATAGTCCAAGAACCCGCTAGTTAGCGTAGATAGTCCAAGTGCCCGCTAGTTTACCTACATTGTCCAAGGGCCCACTAGTTAACTAAGATATTCCATGTGCCCGCTAGTTAACCTACATAGTCACAGTGCTCTTACGGAACCTATATAGTACAAGTGCCCGCTAGGGAACCTACATAGTCAAATTGCCCGCTAGTGAACCTGCATTGTACAAGTGCCCGCTAATCAACCTAGATAGTCCAATTGCCCGCTAGTTAACCAAGATAGGCCAAGAGCCCGCTAGTTAACCTTATTCATCCAAGTGCCCGCTAGTTAACCTACATAGTCCAAGTGCCTGAGAGGTAACCTACATAGTCCAAGTGCCCGCAGAGGAACCTACATAGTCCAAGTGCCCGCTAGGTAACCTAGATATTCCAAGTTCCTGTTAGCTAACCTAGATAATCCAAGTGCCCGCTAGGTAACCTACATAGTCCAAGTGCCCTTTCGTTAACCTAGATAGTCCAAGTGCCCGCTAGGTAACCTACATAGTCAAAGGGTCCGCTAGGTAACCGATATAGTCCAAGTGCCTGTTACCTAACCTAGATAGTCCAATTGCCCGCTATGCAACATACATAGTCCAAGTGCCCGCTAGTTAATCTACATAGTGCAACAGCCCGCTAGGTAACCTAGATAGTCCAAGTGCCCGCTAGGGAACTTACATAGTCCAAATGCCCGCTAGGCAACCTAGATAGTCCAAGTGCCCGTTCGTTAACCTAGACAGCCAAGTGCCCGCTAGGTAACCTAGACAGTCCAAGTGTCTGCTAGGTAACCTACATAGTCCAAATGCCTGTTCGTTAACCTACATAGTCCAAGGGCCCACTAGTTAACCTAGATCGTCCAAGTGTCCTCTAGTTAACCTACATAGTCCAAATGCACACTAGTTAACCTACATAGTCCAAGTGCCGCTAGGTAACCTATATAGTGCAAGTGTCCCCTAGTTAACCTACATAGTCCAAGTGCCCGGTAGTTAACATAGAAAGTCCAAGTGACCACTAGTTAACATAGATAGTCCAAGTGCCTGCTAGGGAACGTACATAGTCCAAGTGCCCGCTAGGGAACCTACATAGTGCATGTGCCCGGTAGTTAACCTACATAGTCCTAGTGCCCGCTAGGTAACCTAGATAGTCCAAGGGCCCGCTAGTTAACCTACATAGTCCAAGTGCCTGGTAGTTAAGTTACATAGTCCAAGTGCCCGCTCTGGAACCTACATAGTCCAAGTGGCTGCTAGGGAACCTACATAGTTCAAGTGTCCGTAGAGAACATACAGAGTCCAAGTGCCCGCTAGGGAATCTACATAGTCCAAGGGCCCGCTAGTTAACGTAGATAGTCCAAGTGCCGCTAGATAATCTACATAGTCCAAGGGCCCGCTAGTTAACCTACATAGTCCAAGTACGCGCTACTTAACCTAGATCGTCCAAGTGCGCGCTAGTTAACCTACATAGTCCAAGGGCCCGCTAGTTAACATATATTGTCCAAGTGCCCGCTAGGGAACCTACATAGTCCAAGTGCCCGATAGGGAACCTACATAGTCCTAGGGCCCGCTAGTTAACCTAGATATTCCAAGTGCCCGCTAGTTAACCTAGATCGTCCAATGTCCGCTAGTTAACCTACATAGTCCAATTTCCCGTTAGGTAACCTAGATAGTACTAGTGCCCGCAAGGTAACCTACATAGTAGAAGTGCCCGCTAGGTAACCTAGATATTCCAATTTCCTGTTAGCTAACCTAGATAATCCAAGTGCCCGCTAGGTAACCTACATAGTCCAAGTGCCCTTTCGTTAACCTAGATAGTCCAAGTGCCCGCTAGGTAACCTACATAGTCCAAGCCCCGCTAGGTAACCTATATAGTCCATATGCCCGCTAAGAAACCAAGATAGTCCAAGTGCCCGTTAGGTAACCTAGATAGTCCAAGTGCCCGCTGGGTAACCTACATATTCCAAGTTCCCGTTAGGTAACCTATATAGTCCAAGTGCCCATTACCTAACCTAGATAGTCCAATTGCCCGCTATGCAACATACATAGTCCAAGTGCCCGCTAGTTAATCTACATAGTCCAACTGCCCGCTAGGTAACCTAGATCGTCCAAGTGCCCGCTAGGTAACTTACATAGTCCAAATGCCCGCTAGGCAACCTAGATAGTCCAAGTGCCCGTTCGTTAACCTAGATAGCCAAGTGCCCGCTAGTAACCTAGACAGTCCAAGTGTCTGCTAGATAACCTACATAGTCCAAATGCCCGTTCGTTAACCTACATAGTCCAAGGGCCCACTAGTTAACCTAGATCGTACAAGTGTCCTCTAGTTAACCTACATAGTCCAAATGCACGCTAGTTAACCTACATAGTCCAAGTGCCGCTAGGTAACCTACATAGTGCAAGTGTCCCCTAGTTAACATACATAGTCCAAGTGCCCGGTAGTTAACATAGATAGTCCAAGTGCGCACTAGTCTAGTTAACATAGATAGTCCAAGTGCCCGCTAGGGAACGTACATAGTCCAAGTGCCCGCTAGGTAACCTAGATAGTGCATGTGTCCGGTAGTTAACCTACATAGTTTAAGTGTCGTTAGGTAACCTAGATAGTCCAAGTGCCCGCTAGTTAACCTACATAGTCCAAGTGCCCGGTAGTTAACTAACATAGTCCAAGTGCCCGCTCTGGAACCTACATAGTCCAAGTGCCTGCTAGGGAACCTACATAGTTCAAGTGTCCGTAGGGACCATACAGAGTCCAAGTGCCCGCTGGGAATCTACATAGTCCAAGTGCCGCTAGGTAACCTACATAGTGCAAGTGTCCCCTAGTTAACCTACATAGTCCAAGTGCCCGGTAGTTAACATAGAAAGTCCAAGTGCCCACTAGTTAACATAGATAGTCCAAGTGCCCGCTAGGGAACGTACATAGTCCAAGTGCCCGCTAGGTAACCTAGATAGTGCATGTGTCCGGTAGTTAACCTACATAGTTTAAGTGTCGTTAGGTAACCTAGATAGTCCAAGTGCCCGCTAGTTAACCTACATAGTCCAAGTGCCCGGTAGTTAACTAACATAGTCCAAGTGCCCGCTCTGGAACCTACATAGTCCAAGTGCCTGCTAGGGAACCTACATAGTTCAAGTGTCCGTAGGGACCATACAGAGTCCAAGTGCCCGCTGGGAATCTACATAGTCCAAGGGCCCGCTAGTTAACCTAGATAGACCAAGTGCCGCTAGATAATCTACATAGTCCAAGGGCCCGCTAGTTAACCTAGATCGTCCAAGTGCCCTCTAGTTAACCTACATAGTCAATGGGCCCGCTACTTAACCTACATAGTGCAAGAGCCAGCTAGTTAACCTAGATCGTGCAAGTGTCCGCTAGTTAACCTACATAGTCCAAGTGCCAGCTAGCTAACCTAGATAATCCAAGGGCCTGCTAGTTAACCTACATAGTCCAAGTGCCCGCTAGGTAACCTACAAAGTCCAAGTGTCTGCTAGGTAACCTATATAGTCTAAATGCGCGCTAGGGAACCTACATAGTCCAAGTGCCCGCTAGTTAACCTATTGTCCAAGGGACCGCTAGTTAACCTAGATAGGCCATGTACCCGCTAGTTAACCTAGATCGTCCAATTGTCCGCTAGTTAACCTACATAGTCCAAGAGCCCTTTAGGGAACCGAGATAGTCCAAGTGCCCGCTAGGGAACCTACATAGTCCAATTGCCCGCTCTGGAACGTCCATAGTCCAAGTGCCCATTAGTTAACCTAGATAATCCAAGTGCCCGCTAGTTAACCTAGATAGTCCAAGTGCCCGCTAGGTAACCTACATAGTCCAAGTGCCCGCTAGGTAACCTATATAGTGCAAATGCCCGCTAGGTAACCTACATAGTCCAAGTGCCCGCTAGCTAACCTAGATAGTCCAAGTGCCCGCTAGTTAACCTTGATAGTCCAAGTGAATTCTAGTTAACCTAAATAGTCCAAGTGCCCGCTAGGTAACTTACATAGTCCAAATGCCTGCTAGGCAACCTAGATAGTCCAAGTGCCCGTTAGTTAACCTAGATAGCCAAGTGCCCGCTAGGTAACCTAGACAGTTCAAGTGTCTGCTAGGTAACCTACATAGTCCAAATGCCCGTTCGTTAAACTACATAGTCCAAGGGCCCACTAGTTAACCTAGATCGTCCAAGTGTCCTCTAGTTAACCTACATAGTCCAAATGCACGCTAGTTAACCTACATAGTCCAAGTGCCGCTAGGTAACCTACATAGTGCAAGCGTCCCCTTGTTAACCTACATAGTCCAAGTGCCTGGTAGTTAACATAGATAGTCCAAGTGCCCACTAGTTAACATAGATAGTCCAAGTGCCCGCTAGGGAACGTACATAGTCCAAGTGCTCGCTAGGTAACCTAGATAGTGCAAGTGCCCGGTAGTTAACCTGCATAGTCCAATTGCCCGCTAGGTAACCTAGATAGTCCAAGGGCCCGCTAGATAACCTACATAGTCCAAATGCCCGTTCGTTAACCTACATAGTCCAAGGGCCCACTCGTTAACCTAGATCGTCCAAGTGTCCTCAAGTTAACCTACATAGTCCAAATGCACACTAGTTAACCTACATAGTCCTAGTGCCGCTAGGTAACCTACATAGTGCAAGTGTCCCCTAGTTAACCTACATAGTTCAAGTGCCCGGTAGTTAACTTAGATAGTCTAAGTGCCCGCTAGGGAACGTACGTAGTCTAAGTGCCCGCTAGGTAACCTAGATATTCCAAGTTCCTGTTAGCTAACCTAGATAATCCAAGTGCCCGCTAGGTAACCTACATAGTCCAAGTGCCCTTTCGTTAACCTAGATAGTCCAAGTGCCCGCTAGGTAACCTACATAGTCAAAGGGTCCGCTTGGTAACCGATATAGTCCAAGTGCCCGTTACCTAACCTAGATAGTCCAATTGCCCGCTATGCAACATACATAGTCCAAGTGCCCGCTAGTTAATCTACATAGTGCAACTGCCCGCTAGGTAACCTAGATAGTCCAAGTGCCCGCTAGGGAACTTACATAGTCCAAATGCCCGCTAGGCAACCTAGATAGTCCAAGTGCCCGTTCGTTAACCTAGACAGCCAAGTGCCCGCTAGGTAACCTAGACAGTCCAAGTGTCTGCTAGGTAACCTACATAGTCCAAATGCCTGTTCGTTAACCTACATAGTCCAAGGGCCCACTAGTTAACCTAGATCGTCCAAGTGTCCTCTAGTTAACCTACATAGTCCAAATGCACGCTAGTTAACCTACATAGTCCAAGTGCCGCTAGGTAACCTACATAGTGCAAGTGTCCCCTAGTTAACCTACATAGTCCAAGTGCCCGGTAGTTAACATAGAAAGTCCAAGTGACCACTAGTTAACATAGATAGTCCAAGTGCCTGCTAGGGAACGTACATAGTCCAAGTGCCCGCTAGGGAACCTACATAGTGCATGTGCCCGGTAGTTAACCTACATAGTCCTAGTGCCCGCTAGGTAACCTAGATAGTCCAAGGGCCCGCTAGTTAACCTACATAGTCCAAGTGCCCGGTAGTTAACTTACATAGTCCAAGTGCCCGCTCTGGAACCTACATAGTCCAAGTGGCTGCTAGGGAACCTACATAGTTCAAGTGTCCGTAGGGAACATACAGAGTCCAAGTGCCCGCTAGGGAATCTACATAGTCCAAGGGCCCGCTAGTTAACCTAGATAGTCCAAGTGCCCGCTAGGTAACCTACATAGTCAAAGGGTCCGCTAGGTAACCGATATAGTCCAAGTGCCCGTTACCTAACCTAGATAGTCCAATTGCCCGCTATGCAACATACATAGTCCAAGTGCCCGCTAGTTAATCTACATAGTCCAACTGCCCGCTAGGTAACCTAGATAGTGCAAGTGCCCGCTAGGTAACTTACATAGTCCAAATGCCTGCTAGGCAACCTAGATAGTCCAAGTGCCCGTTAGTTAACCTATATAGCCAAGTGCCCGCTAGGTAACCTAGACAGTTCAAGTGTCTGCTAGGTAACCTACATAGTCCAAATGCCCGTTCGTTAACCTACATAGTCCAAGGGCCCACTAGTTAACCTAGATCGTCCAAGTGTCCTCTAGTTAACCTACATAGTCCAAATGTACGCTAGTTAACCTACATAGTCCAAGTGCCGCTAGGTAACCTACATAGTGCAAGTGTCCCCTAGTTAACCTACATAGTCCAAGTGCCCGGTAGTTAACATAGAAAGTCCAAGTGCCCACTAGTTAACATAGATAGTCCAAGTGCCCGCTAGGGAACGTACATAGTCCAAGTGCTCGCTAGGTAACCTAGATAGTGCAAGTGCCCGGTAGTTAACCTGCATAGTCCAAGTGCCCGCTAGGTAACCTAGATAGTCCAAGGGCCCGCTAGATAACCTACATAGTCCAAGTGCCCGGTAGTTAACTTACATAGTTCAAGTGCCCGCTCTGGAACCTACATAGTCCAAGTGGCTGCTAGGGAACCTACATAGTTCAAGTGTCCGTAGGGAACATACAGAGTCCAAGTGCCCGCTAGGGAATCTACATAGTCCAAGGGCCCGCTAGTTAACCTACATAGTCCAAATACGCGCTAGTTAACCTAGATCGTCCAAGTGTGCTCTAGTAACCTACATAGTCCAAGGGCCCGCTAGTTAACTTATATAGTGCAAGTGCCCGCTAGGGAACCTACATAATCCAAGTGCCCGATAGGGAACCTACATAGTCCTAGGGCCCGCTAGTTAACCTAGATATTCCAAGTGTCCGCTAGTTAACCTAGATCATCCAAGTGTCCGCTAGTTAATCTACATAGTCCAATTTCCCTTTAGGTAACCTAGATAGTACAAGTGCCCGCAAGGTAACCTACATAGTCCAAGTGCCCGCTAGGTAACCTAGATATTCCAAGTTCCTGTTAGCTAACCTACATAATCCAAGTGCCCGCTAGGTAACCTACATAGTCCAAGTGCCCTTTCGTTAACCTAGATAGTCCAAGTGCCCGCTAGGTAACCTACATAGTCAAAGGGTCCGCTAGGTAACCTATATAGTCCAAGTGCCCGTTACCTAACCTAGATAGTCCAATTGCCCGCTATGCAACATACATAGTCCAAGTGCCCGCTAGTTAATCTACATATTCCAACTGCCCCCTAGGTAACCTAGATAGTCCATGTGCCTGCTACGTAACTTACATAGTCCAAATGCCCGCTAGGCAACCTAGATAGTCCAAGTGCCCGTTCGTTAACCTAGATAGCCAAGTGCCCGCTAGGTAACCTAGACAGTCCAAATGTCTGCTAGGTAAACTACATAGTCCAAATGCCCGTTCGTTAACCTTCATAGTCCAAGGGCCCACTAGTTAACCTAGATCGTCCAAGTGTCCTCTAGTTAACCTACATAGTCCAAATGCACACTAGTTAACCTACATAGTCCAAGTGCCGCTAGGTAACCTACATAGTGCAAGTGTCCCCTAGTTAACCTACATAGTTCAAGTGCCCGGTAGTTAACTTAGATAGTCTAAGTGCCCGCTAGGGAACGTACATAGTCTAAGTGCCCGCTAGGTAACCTAGATAGTGCATGTGCCCTGTAGTTAACCTACATATTCCAAGTGCCCGCTAGGTAACCTACATAGTCCAAGTGCCCTTTCGTTAACCTAGATAGTCCAAGTGCCGCTAGGTAACATACATAGTGCAAGTGTCCCCTAGTTAACCTACATAGTCCAAGTGCCCGGTAATTAACAAAGATAGTCAAAGTGCCCACTAGTTAACATAGATAGTCCAAGTGCCCGATAGGGAACCTACATAGTCCAAGTGCCCGGTAGTTAACATAGATAGTCCAAGTGCCCACTAGTGAACATAGATAGTCCAAGTGCCCGCTAGGGAACCTACATAGTCCAAGTGCCCACTAGGTAACCTAGATAGTGCATGTGCCCGGTAGTTAACCTACATAGTCCAAGTGCCCGCTAGGTAACCTAGATAGTCCAAGTGCCCGCTAGATAACCTACATAGTCCAAGTGTCCGGTAGTTAACTTACATAGTCCAAGTGCCCGCTCTGGAACCTACATAGTCCAAGTGCCTGCTAGGGAACCTACATAGTTCAAGTGTCCGTAGGGAACATACAGAGTCCAAGTGCCCGGTAGGGAATCTACATAGTCCACGGGCCCGCTAGTTAACGTAGATAGTCCAAGTGCCGCTAGATAATCTACATAGTCCAAGGGCCCGCTAGTTAACCTACATAGTCCAAGTGCCCGCTAGTTAACCTAGATAGTCCAAGTGCCCGCTAGTTAACCTAGATAGTCCAGGTGCCCGCTAGTTAACCAGGATCATCAAAGTGCCCTCTAGTTAACTTACGTAGTCCAAAGGCCTGCTAGTTAACCTACATAGCGCAAGGGCCCACTAGTTAACCTTGATAGTCCAAGTGCCGCTAGTTAACCTACATAGTCCAAGTTCCCGCTAGGTAACCTAGACAGTCCAAATGACCATTAGGTTACCTACATAGTCCAAGTGCCGGTTCCTTAACCTACATAGTCCTACTGCCTTTTAGGTAACGTAGATAGCCCAAGTGCCCGATAGGGAACGTACATAGTCCAAGTGCCCGCTAGGTAACTTAGATAGTCCAAGTGCCCGCTAGTTAACCTACATAGTCCAAGTGCCGCTAGGTATCCTACATAGTGCAAGTGTCCCCTAGTTAACCTACATAGTCCAAGTGCCCGGTAGTTAACATAGATAGTCCAAGTGCCCACTAGTTAACATAGATCGTCCAAGTGCCCGCTAGGGAACGTACATAGTCCAAGTGCCCGCTAGGTAACCTAGATAGTGCATGTGCCCGGTAGTTAACCTGCATAGTCCAAGTGCCCGCTAGGTAACCTAGATAGTCCAAGGGCCCGCTAGATAACCTACATAGTCCAAGTGCCCGGTAGTTAACTTACATAGTTCAAGTGCCCGCTCTGGAACCTACATAGTCCAAGTGCCTGCTAGGGAACCTACATAGTCCAAGTGCCCGTTCGTTAACCTACATAGTCCAAGTGCCCGTTAGGTAACGTAGATAGCCCAAGTGCCCGATAGGGAACGTACATAGTCCAAGTGCCCGCTAGGTAACTTAGATAATCCAAGTGCCCGCTAGTTAACCTACATAGTCCAAGTGCCTCCTAGGTAAACTACATAGTCCAAGCCCCCACTAGGTAACCTAGACAGTCCAATAGCCCCCTAGTTAACCTAGACAGTACAAGTACCCAATAGGGAACCTACATAGTCCAAGTGCTCGCTAGGCAACCTACATAGTCCACGTGCCCGTTAGTTAACCTAGATAGTCAAATTGCATGCTAGGTAACCTAAATAGTCCAAGTGCCCGCTAGGGAACCTACATAGTCCAAGTGCCTCCTAGGTAAACTACATAGTCCAAGCCCCCACTAGGTAACCTAGACAGTCCAATTGCCCCCTAGTTAACCTAGACAGTACAAGTACCCAATAGGGAACCTACATAGTCCAAGTGCTCGCTAGGCAATCTACATAGTCCACGTGCCCGTTAGTTAGCCTAGATAGTCAAATTGCATGCTAGGTAACCTAAATAGTCCAAGTGCCCGCTAGGGAACCTACATAGTCCAAGTGCCCGCTAGGTAACCTAGATAGTCCAATTGCCCGTTAGCTAACCTAGATAGTCGAAGTGTCCGCTAGTTAACCTACATTGTCCAAGTGCCCGTTCGTTAACATAGATAGGCCAAGTGCCTGCTAGGTAACCTAGACAGTCCAAGTGCCCGCTAGGTTACCGACATAGTCCAAGTGCACATTCCTTAACCTAGATAGTCCAAGTGCCCGCTGGTAACCTACATAGTCCAAGGGCCCGCTAGGTAACCTTGATAGTCCATGTGCCTTCTAGTTAACCTACATAGTCCAACTGCCCGCTAGGTAACATACATAGTCCAAGTGCCCACTAGGTAACCTAAATAATCCAAATGCCCGCTAGGGAAACTACATAGTCCATGTGCCCGCTAGTTAACCTAGATAGTCCAAGTGCCCGCTAGTAAACCTAGATAGTCCAAGGGCCCGCTAGTTAATCTAGATAGTCTATGTGCCCGCTAGTTAACCTAGATAGTCCAAGTGCCCGCTAGGGAACCTACATAGTCCAAGTGCCCGTTAGGTAACCTAGATAGTCCAAATGCCCGTCAGGAAACCCACATAGTCCAAGTGCCCAATAGAGTACTTACATATTCCAAGGGCCCGCTAGGGAACCTACATAATCCTAGTGCCCGTTAGTTAACCTAAATAGTCCAAGTGCCCGCTTGGTAACCTAGATAGTCCAACAGTCCGCTAGGTAACCTACATACTCCAAGAACCCACTAGGTAACGTAGATAATTCAAGTGCCAGCTAGGTAACCTAGATAGTCCAAGTGCCCGCTAGGTAACCTACAAAATCTAAGTGCCCGCTAGGTTATCTATGTAGTCCAAATGCCCGCTAGGGAATCTATATAGTCCAAGGGCGCGCTTGTTAACGTAGATAGTCCAAGTGACGCTAGTTAATCTACATAGTCCAAGGGCCCGCTAGTTAACTTACATAGTCCAAGTACCCGCTAGTTAACCTAGATCGTCCAAGTGCCCGCTAGGTAACCTATATAGTCCAAGGGCCCACTAGTTAACCTACATAGTCCAAGGGCCCGCTAGGTAACCTACAAAGTCTAAGTGCCCGCTAGGTTATCTATATAGTCCAAATGCCCGCTAGGGAACCTACATAGTCCAAGTGTCCGCTAGTTAACCTACATCGTCCAAGTGCCCGCTAGTTAACCAACATAGTCAATGGGCCCACTAGTTAACCTACATAGTGCAAGAGCCCGCTAGTTAACATAGATCGTGCAAGTGTCTGCTAGTTAACCTACATAGTCCAAGTGCCAGTTAGCTAACCTAGTTAGTCCAAGGGCCCGCTAGTTGACTTACATAGTCCAAGTGCCCGCTAGTTAACCTAGATAGTCCTAGTGCCCGTTAGTTAACCTAGAGTGTCCAAGTGCCTACTAGGGAACGTATTTAGTCCAAGTGCCCGTTAGCTAACCTAGATAGTCCAAGTGCCCGCTAGTTAACATTGACCATCCAAGTGCCCGCTAGTTAACCTAGATATTCCAAGTGCACGCTAGTTAACCTAGATAGTCCAAGTGCCCTCTAGTTAACTTAGATCGTCCAAGTGCCCGCTAGTTAACCAACATAGTCCAAGGGCCCGCTAGTTAACCTAAGTAGTCCAAGGTCCGCTAGTTAACCTAGATACTCCAAGTGCTCGCTAGTTAACCTACATAGTACAAGGGCCCGCTAGTTGACCTAGATAGTCCAAGTGTCCGCTAGTTAACCTAGATAGTCCAAGTGCCCGCTAGGTAACCTAAGTAGTCGAAATGTCCGATAGGAATCCTACATAGTCCAAGTGCCCGCTAGGTAACCTACATAGTCCAAGTGCCCGTTCGTTAACCTAGATAGTACAAGTGCCCGCTAGGTAACCTAGACTGTCCAAGTGCCCGCTAGGTTACCTACATATTACAAGTGCCCGTTCGTTAACCTAGATAGTCCAAGTGCCCGCTAGGAAATCTACATAGTCCAAGGGCCCGCTAGGTAAACTAGATAGTCCAAGTGCACCCTAGGTAACCTAGAGTCCAAGTGCTTGCTAGTTAATCTACATAGTCCAAGTGCCCACTGTGTAGCCTAGATAGTCAAAGTGCCCATTAGGTAACCTAGATAGTCCAAGTGCCCACTAGGTAACCTAAATAATACATATGCCCGCTAGGGAAACTATATAGTCCAAGTGCCCGCTAGTTAACCTAGATAGTCCAAGTGCCCGCTAGTAAACCTAGATAGTCCAAGGGCCCGCTAGTTAATCTAGATAGTTCAAGTGCCCGCTAGTTAACCTAGATAGTCCAATGCCCGCTAGTTTACCTAGATCGTCTAAGTGCCCGCTAGTTAACCTAGATAATCCAAGTTCCCGCTAGTTAACCTACATAGTCCAAGGGCCCTCTAGTTAACCTAGATAGTCCAAGTGCCCGCTAGGGGACGTACATAGTCCAAGTGCCAGCTAGGTAACCTATATAGTCCAAGTGCCCACTAGGTAACCTAAATAATACAAATGCCCGCTAGGGAAACTATATAGTCCAAGTGCCCGCTAGTAAACCTAGATAGTCCAAGGGCCCGCTAGTTAATCTAGATAGTCCAAGTGCCCGCTAGTTAACCTATATAGGCCAATGCCCGCTAGTTTACCTAGATCATCTAAGTGCCCGCTTGTTAACCTAGATAATCCAAGTGCCCGCTAGTTAACCTACATAGTCCTAGGACCCACTAGTTAACCTAGATCGTCCAAGTGTCCTCTAGTTAACCTACATAGTCCAAATGCACGCTAGTTAACCTACATAGTCCAAGTGCCCGCTAGGTATCCTAGATAATCCAAGTGCCAGCTAATTAACCTATATCGTCCAAGTGCCCGCTAGTTAACCTAGATCGTCCAAGTGCACACTAGTTAACCTACATAGTCAATGGGCCCGCTAGTTAACCTACATAGTGCAAGAGCCCGCTAGTTAACCTAGATCGTGCAAGTGTCCGCTAGTTAACCTACATAGTCCAAGTGCCAGTTAGCTAACCTAGATAGTCCAAGGGCCTGCTAGTTAACCTACATAGTCCAAGTTCCCGCTAGGTAACCTACATAGTCCAAGTGCCCGCTAGTTAACCTATATAGTCCAATTTCCCGGTAGTTAACTTACATAGTCCAAGTGCCCGCTCTGGAACCTACATAGTCCACGTGCCTGCTAGGGAACCTACATAATTCAAGTGTCCGTAGGGAACATACAGAGTCCAAGTGCCCGCTAGGGAATCTACATAGTCCAAGGGCCCGCTAGTTAACCTAGATCGTCCAAGTGCCGCTAGATAATCTACATAGTTCAAGGGCCCGCTCGTTAACCTAGATCGTCCAAGTGCCCTCTACTTAACCTACATAGTCAATGGGCCCGCTACTTAACCTACATAGTGCAAGAGCCAGCTAGTTAACCTAGATCGTGCAAGTGTCCGCTAGTTAACCTACATAGTCCAAGTGCCAGTTAGCTAACCTAGATAGTCCAAGGGCCTGCTAGTTAACCTACATAGTCCAAGTGCCCGCTAGGTAACCTACAAAGTCCAAGTGTCCGCTAGGTATCCTATATAGTCTAAATGCCCGCTAGGGAACCTACATAGTCCAAGTGCCCGCTAGTTAACCTATTGTCCAAGGGACCGCTAGTTAACCTAGATAGGCCATGTACCCGCTAGTTACCCTAGATCGTCCAATTGTCCGCTAGTTATCCTACATAGTCCAAGTGCCCGTTCGGTAACCTAGATAGTCAAGAGCCCTTTAGGGAACCGAGATAGTCCAAGTGCCCGTTAGGGAACCTACATAGTCCAATTGCCCGCTCTGGAACATACATAGTCCACGTGCCCGTTAGTTAACCTAGATAATCCAAGTGCCCGCTAGTTAACCTAGATAGTCCAAGTGCCCGCTAGGTAACCTACATAGTCCAAGTGCCCGCTAGGTAACCTATATAGTGCAAATGCCCGCTAGTTAACCTAGATAGTCCAAGTGCCCGCTAGTTAACCTACATAGTCCAAGGGCCCTCTAGTTAACCTAGATAGTCCAAGTGCCCGCTAGGGGACGTACATAGTCCAAGTGCCAACTAGGTAACCTATATAGTCCAAGTGCCCACTAGGTAACCTAAATAATACAAATGCCCGCTAGGGAAACTATATAGTCCAAGTGCCCGCTAGTAAACCTAGATAGTCCAAGGGCCCGCTAGTTAATCTAGATAGTCCAAGTGCCCGCTAGTTAACCTATATAGGCCAATGCCCGCTAGTTTACCTAGATCATCTAAGTGCCCGCTTGTTAACCTAGATAATCCAAGTGCCCGCTAGTTAACCTACATAGTCCTAGGACCCACTAGTTAACCTAGATCGTCCAAGTGTCCTCTAGTTAACCTACATAGTCCAAATGCACGCTAGTTAACCTACATAGTCCAAGTGCCCGCTAGGTATCCTAGATAATCCAAGTGCCAGCTAATTAACCTATATCGTCCAAGTGCCCGCTAGTTAACCTAGATCGTCCAAGTGCACACTAGTTAACCTACATAGTCAATGGGCCCGCTAGTTAACCTACATAGTGCAAGAGCCCGCTAGTTAACCTAGATCGTGCAAGTGTCCGCTAGTTAACCTACATAGTCCAAGTGCCAGTTAGCTAACCTAGATAGTCCAAGGGCCTGCTAGTTAACCTACATAGTCCAAGTTCCCGCTAGGTAACCTACATAGTCCAAGTGCCCGCTAGTTAACCTATATAGTCCAATTTCCCGGTAGTTAACTTACATAGTCCAAGTGCCCGCTCTGGAACCTACATAGTCCACGTGCCTGCTAGGGAACCTACATAATTCAAGTGTCCGTAGGGAACATACAGAGTCCAAGTGCCCGCTAGGGAATCTACATAGTCCAAGGGCCCGCTAGTTAACCTAGATCGTCCAAGTGCCGCTAGATAATCTACATAGTTCAAGGGCCCGCTCGTTAACCTAGATCGTCCAAGTGCCCTCTACTTAACCTACATAGTCAATGGGCCCGCTACTTAACCTACATAGTGCAAGAGCCAGCTAGTTAACCTAGATCGTGCAAGTGTCCGCTAGTTAACCTACATAGTCCAAGTGCCAGTTAGCTAACCTAGATAGTCCAAGGGCCTGCTAGTTAACCTACATAGTCCAAGTGCCCGCTAGGTAACCTACAAAGTCCAAGTGTCCGCTAGGTATCCTATATAGTCTAAATGCCCGCTAGGGAACCTACATAGTCCAAGTGCCCGCTAGTTAACCTATTGTCCAAGGGACCGCTAGTTAACCTAGATAGGCCATGTACCCGCTAGTTACCCTAGATCGTCCAATTGTCCGCTAGTTATCCTACATAGTCCAAGTGCCCGTTCGGTAACCTAGATAGTCAAGAGCCCTTTAGGGAACCGAGATAGTCCAAGTGCCCGTTAGGGAACCTACATAGTCCAATTGCCCGCTCTGGAACATACATAGTCCACGTGCCCGTTAGTTAACCTAGATAATCCAAGTGCCCGCTAGTTAACCTAGATAGTCCAAGTGCCCGCTAGGTAACCTACATAGTCCAAGTGCCCGCTAGGTAACCTATATAGTGCAAATGCCCGCTAGTTAACCTAGATAGTCCAAGTGCCCGCTAGTTAACCTTGAGAGTTCAAGTGCCTTCTAGTTAACCTAAATAGTCCAATTGCCCGCTAGGTAACCTACATACTCCAAGTGCCCACTAGGTAACCTAAATAATCCAAATGCCCGCTAGGGAAACAACATAGTCCAAGTGCCCGCTAGTTAACCTAGATAGTCCAAGTGCCCCCTAGTAAACCTAGATAGTCCAAGGACCCGCTAGTTAATCAAGATAGTCTTAGGGCCCTCTAGTTAACCTAGATAGTCCAAGTGCCCGCTAGGGGACGTACATAATTCAAGTGCCTGCTAGGTAACCTAGATAATCCAAGGTCCTGCTAGTTATCCTACATAGTCCAATGCCCGATAGGGAACCTACATAGTCCATGTGCCCGCTGGGGAACCTACATAGTCCAATTACCCGATAGGGAACCTACATATTCCAAGTGCCCGTTAGGGAACCTAGATAGTCCAAATGCCGGTAGGGAACCTATATAGTCCAAGTGCCCACTAGGGAATCTACATAGTCAAAGTGCCCGCTAGGGAACCTGCATTGTACAAGTGCCCGCTAATTAACCTAGATAGTCCAAGTGCCCACTAGTTAACCTAGATAGTCCAAATGCCCGCTAGTTAACCTTGATCATCCAAGTGCCCGCTAGTTAACCTACATAGTCCAAGTTCCTGATAGGGAACCTACATGGTCCAAGTGCCCGCAGAGGAACCTACATAGTCCAAGTGCCCGATAGGGAACCTACATATTCCAAGTGCCCGTTAGGGAACCTAGATAGTCCAAGTGCCCGTAGGGGACCTATATAGTCCAAGTGCCCGCTAGTGAACCTACATAGTCAAAGTGCCCGCTAGGGAACCTGCATTGTGCAAATGCCCGCTAGTTAACCTAGATAGTCCAAGTGCCCGCTAGTTAACTTACATAGTCCAAGGTCGGCTAGTTAACCTAGAGAGTCCAAGTGCCCGCTAGTTAACCTACATAATCCAAGGTCAGCTAGTTAACCTAGATAGTCCAAGTGCCCGCTAGTTAACCTACATAGTCCAAGAACCCGCATGTTAGCCTAGATAGTCCAAGTGCCCGCTAGTTTACCTACATAGTCCAAGGGCCCGCTAGTTAACCTAGAAATTCAATTGCCCGCTAGTTAACCTACATATTCAAAGTGCCCTTAGGGAAACTATATAGTCCTAGTGCCCGCTAGTTAACCTAGATAGTCCAAGTGCCCGCTAGGGAACCTACATAGTCCAAGTGCCCGTTAGGTAACCTAGATAGTCCAAATGCCCGTCAGGAAACCCACATAGTCCAAGTGCCCAATAGAGAACTTACATATTCCAGGGCCCACTAGGAACCTACATAATCCAAATGCCCGTTAGTTAACCTAAGTAGTCCAAGTGCCCGCTTGGTAACCTAGATAGTCCAACAGCCCGCTAGGTAACCTACATACTCCAAGAACCCACTAGGTAACGTAGATAATTCAAGTGCCAGCTAGGTAACCTAGATAGTCCAAGTGCCCGCTAGGTAACCTACAAAATCTAAGTGCCCTTAGGTTATCTATGTAGTCCAAATGCCCGCTAGGGAATCTATATAGTCCAAGGGCCCGCTTGTTAACGTAGATAGTCCAAGTGCCGCTAGTTAATCTACATAGTCCAAGGGCCTGCTAGTTAACCTACATAGTCCAAGTACCCGCTAGTTCACCTAGATCGTCCAAGTGCCCACTAGGTAACCTATATAGTCCAAGGGCCCACTAGTTAACCTACATAGTCCAAGGGCCCGCTAGTTAACCTACATCGTCCAAGTGCCCGCTAGTTAACCAACATAGTCAATGGGCCCACTAGTTAACCTACATAGTGCAAGAGCCCGCTAGTTAACATAGATCGTGCAATTGTCTGCTAGTTAACCTACATAGTCCAAGTGCCAGTTAGCTAACCTAGTTAGTCCAAGGGCCCGCTAGTTGACTTACATAGTCCAAGTGCCCGCTAGTTAACCTAGATAGTCCTAGTGCCCGTTAGTTAACCTAGAGTGTCCAAGTGCCCACTAGGGGACGTATTTAGTCCAAGTGCCCGTTAGCTAACCTAGATAGTCCAAGTGCCCGCTAGTTAACATTGACCATCCAAGTGCCCGCTAGTTAACCTAAATAGTCCAAGTGCACGCTAGTTAACCTAGATAGTCCAATTGCCCTCTAGTTAACTTAGATCGTCCAAGTGCCCCCTAGTTAACCAACATAGTCCAAGGGCCCGCTAGTTAACCTAAGTAGTCCAAGGTCCGATAGTTAACCTAGATACTCCAAGTGCTCGCTAGTTAACCTACATAGTACAAGGGCCCGCGAGTTGACCTAGATAGTCCAAGTGTCCGCTAGTTAACCTAGATAGTCCAAGTGCCCGCTAGGTAACCTAAGTAGTCGAAATGTCCGATAGGAATCCTACATAGTCCAAGTGCCCGCTAGGTAACCTACATAGTCCAAGTGCCCGTTCATTAACCTAGATAGTACAAGTGCCTGCTAGGTAACCTAGACTGTCCAAGTGCCCGCTAGGTTACCTACATATTACAAGTGCCCGTTCGTTAACCTAGATAGTCCAAGTGCCCGCTAGGAAATCTACATAGTCCAAGGGCCCGCTAGGTAACCTAGATAGTCCAAGTGCACCCTAGGTAACCTAGAGTCCAAGTGCTTGCTAGTTAACCTTCATAGTCCAAGTGCCCACATGTAACCTAGATAGTCAAAGTGCCCGTTAGGTACCCTAGATAGTCCAAGTGCCCACTAGATTACCTAAATAATACAAATGCCCGCTAGGGAAACTACATAGTCCATGTGCCCGCTAGTTAACCTAGATAGTCCAAGTGCCCGCTAGTAAACCTAGATAGTCCAAGGGCCCGCTAGTTAATCTAGATAGTCTATGTGCCCGCTAGTTAACCTAGATAGTCCAAGTGCCCGCTAGGGAACCTACATAGTCCAAGTGCCCGTTAGGTAACCTAGATAGTCCAAATGCCCGTCAGGAAACCCACATAGTCTAAGTGCCCAATAGAGTACTTACATATTCCAAGGGCCCGCTAGGGAACCTACATAATCCTAGTGCCCGTTAGTTAACCTAAATAGTCCAAGTGCCCGCTTGGTAACCTAGATAGTCCAACAGCCCGCTAGGTAACCTACATACTCCAAGAACCCACTAGGTAACGTAGATAATTCAAGTGCCAGCTAGGTAACCTAGATAGTCCAAGTGCCCGCTAGGTAACCTACAAAATCTAAGTGCCCGCTAGGTTATCTATGTAGTCCAAATGCCCGCTAGGGAATCTATATAGTCCAAGGGCGCGCTTGTTAACGTAGATAGTCCAAGTGACGCTAGTTAATCTACATAGTCCAAGGGCCCGCTAGTTAACTTACATAGTCCAAGTACCCGCTAGTTAACCTAGATCGTCCAAGTGCCCGCTAGGTAACCTATATAGTCCAAGGGCCCACTAGTTAACCTACATAGTCCAAGGGCCCGCTAGGTAACCTACAAAGTCTAAGTGCCCGCTAGGTTATCTATATAGTCCAAATGCCCGCTAGGGAACCTACATAGTCCAAGTGCCCGCTAGTAAACCTACATCGTCCAAGTGCCCGCTAGTTAACCAACATAGTCAATGGGCCCACTAGTTAACCTACATAGTGCAAGGGCCCGCTAGTTAACATAGATCGTGCAAGTGTCTGCTAGTTAACCTACATAGTCCAAGTGCCAGTTAGCTAACCTAGTTAGTCCAAGGGCCCGCTAGTTGACTTACATAGTCCAAGTGCCCGCTAGTTAACCTAGATAGTCCTAGTGCCCGTTAGTTAACCTAGAGTGTCCAAGTGCCCACAAGGGGACGTATTTAGTCCAAGTGCCCGTTAGCTAACCTAGATAGTCCAAGTGCCCGCTAGTTAACATTGACCATCCAAGTGCCCGCTAGTTAACCTAGATATTCCAAGTGCACGCTAGTTAACCTAGATAGTCCAAGTGCCCTCTAGTTAACTTAGATCGTCCAAGTGCCCGCTAGTTAACCAACATAGTCCAAGGGCCCGCTAGTTAACCTAAGTAGTCCAAGGTCCGCTAGTTAACCTAGATACTCCAAGTGCTCGCTAGTTAACCTACATAGTACTAGGGCCCGCTAGTTGACATAGATAGTCCAAGTGTCCGCTAGTTAACCTAGATAGTCCAAGTGCCCGCTAGGTAACCTAAGTAGTCGAAATGTCCAATAGGAATCCTACATAGTCCAAGTGCCCGCTAGGTAACCTACATAGTCCAAGTGCCCGTTCGTTAATCTAGATAGTACAAGTGCCCGCTAGGTAACCTAGACTGTCCAAGTGCCCGCTAGGTTACCTACATATTACAAGTGCCCGTTCGTTAACCTAGATAGTCCAAGTGCCCGCTAGGAAATCTACATAGTCCAAGGGCCCGCTAGGTAGCCTAGATAGTCCAAGTGCACCCTAGGTAACCTAGAGTCCAAGTGCTTGCTAGTTAATCTACATAGTCCAAGTGCCCACTGTGTAACCTAGATAGTCAAAGTGCCCATTAGGTAACCTAGATAGTCCAAGTGCCCACTAGGTAACCTAAATAATACATATGCCCGCTAGGGAAACTATATAGTCCAAGTGCCCGCTAGTTAACCTAGATAGTCCAAGTGCCCGCTAGTAAACCTAGATAGTCCAAGGGCCCGCTAGTTAATCTAGATAGTCCAAGTGCCCGCTAGTTAACCTAGATAGTCCAATGCCCGCTAGTTTACCTAGATCGTCTAAGTGCCCGCTAGTTAACCTAGATAATCCAAGTGCCCGCTAGTTAACCTACATAGTCCAAGGGCCCTCTAGTTAACCTAGATAGTCCAAGTGCCCGCTAGGGGACGTACATAGTCCAAGTGCCAACTAGGTAACCTATATAGTCCAAGTGCCCACTAGGTAACCTAAATAATACAAATGCCCGCTAGGGAAACTATATAGTCCAAGTGCCCGCTAGTAAACCTAGATAGTCCAAGGGCCCGCTAGTTAATCTAGATAGTCCAAGTGCCCGCTAGGTAACCTATATAGGCCAATGCCCGCTAGTTTACCTAGATCATCTAAGTGCCCGCTAGTTAACCTAGATAATCCAAGTGCCCGCTAGTTAACCTACATAGTCCTAGGACCCACTAGTTAACCTAGATCGTCCAAGTGTCCTCTAGTTAACCTACATAGTCCAAATGCACGCTAGTTAACCTACATAGTCCTAGTGCTCGCTAGGTATCCTAGATAATCCAAGTGCCAGCTAATTAACCTATATCGTCCAAGTGCCCGCTAGTTAACCTAGATCGTCCAAGTGCACACTAGTTAACCTACATAGTCAATGGGCCCGCTAGTTAACCTACATAGTGCAAGAGCCCGCTAGTTAACCTAGATCGTGCAAGTGTCCGCTAGTTAACCTACATAGTCCAAGTGCCAGTTAGCTAACCTAGATAGTCCAAGGGCCTGCTAGTTAACCTACATAGTCCAAGTTCCCGCTAGGTAACCTACATAGTCCAAGTGCCCGCTAGTTAACCTATATAGTCCAATTTCCCGGTAGTTAACTTACATAGTCCAAGTGCCCGCTCTGGAACCTACATAGTCCACGTGCCTGCTAGGGAACCTACATAATTCAAGTGTCCGTAGGGAACATACAGAGTCCAAGTGCCCGCTAGGGAATCTACATAGTCCAAGGGCCCGCTAGTTAACCTAGATCGTCCAAGTGCCGCTAGATAATCTACATAGTTCAAGGGCCCGCTAGTTAACCTAGATCGTCCAAGTGCCCTCTACTTAACCTACATAGTCAATGGGCCCGCTACTTAACCTACATAGTGCAAGAGCCAGCTAGTTAACCTAGATCGTGCAAGTGTCCGCTAGTTAACCTACATAGTCCAAGTGCCAGTTAGCTAACCTAGATAGTCCAAGGGCCTGCTAATTAACCTACATAGTCCAAGTGCCCGCTAGGTAACCTACAAAGTCCAAGTGTCCGCTAGGTATCCTATATAGTCTAAATGCCCGCTAGGGAACCTACATAGTCCAAGTGCCCGCTAGTTAACCTATTGTCCAAGGGACCGCTAGTTAACCTAGATAGGCCATGTACCCGCTAGTTACCCTAGATCGTCCAATTGTCCGCTAGTTATCCTACATAGTCCAAGTGCCCGTTCGGTAACGTAGATAGTCAAGAGCCCTTTAGGGAACCGAGATAGTCCAAGTGCCCGTTAGGGAACCTACATAGTCCAATTGCCCGCTCTGGAACATACATAGTCCACGTGCCCGTTAGTTAACCTAGATAATCCAAGTGCCCGCTAGTTAACCTAGATAGTCCAAGTGCCCGCTAGGTAACCTACATAGTCCAAGTGCCCGCTAGGTAACCTATATAGTGCAAATGCCCGCTAGTTAACCTAGATAGTCCAAGTGCCCGCTAGTTAACCTTGAGAGTCCAAGTGCCTTCTAGTTAACCTAAATAGTCCAATTGCCCGCTAGGTAACCTACATACTCCAAGTGCCCACTAGGTAACCTAAAAATCCAAATGCCCGCTAGGGAAACTACATAGTCCAAGTGCCCGCTAGTTAACCTAGATAGTCCAAGTGCCCGCTAGTAAACCTAGATAGTCCAAGGACCCGCTAGTTAATCAAGATAGTCTTAGGGCCCTCTAGTTAACCTAGATAGTCCAAGTGCCCGCTAGGGGACGTACATAATTCAAGTGCCTGCTAGGTAACCTAGATAGTCCAAGGTCCTGCTAGTTATCCTACATAGTCCAATGCCCGATAGGGAACCTACATAGTCCATGTGCCCGCTGGGGAACCTACATAGTCCAATTACCCGATAGGGAACCTACATATTCCAAGTGCCCGTTAGGGAACCTAGATAGTCCAAATGCCGGTAGGGAACCTATATAGTCCAAGTGCCCGCTAGGGAACCTACATAGTCAAAGTGCCCGCTAGGGAACCTGCATTATACAAGTGCCCGCTAATTAACCTAGATTGTCCAAGTGCCCACTAGTTAACCTAGATAGTCCAAATGCCCGCTAGTTAACCTTGATCATCCAAATGCCCGCTAGTTAACCTACATAGTCCAAGTTCCTGATAGGGAACCTACATGGTCCAAGTGCCCGCAGAGGAACCTACATAGTCCAAGTGCCTGATAGGGAACCTACATATTCCAAGTGCCCGTTAGGGAACCTAGATAGTCCAAGTGCCCGTAGGGGACCTATATAGTCCAAGTGCCCGCTAGTGAACCTACATAGTCAAAGTGCCCGCTAGGGAACCTGCATTGTGCAAATGCCCGCTAGTTAACCTAGATAGTCCAAGTGCTCGCTAGTTAACTTACATAGTCCAAGGTCAGCTAGTTAACCTAGATAGTCCAAGTGCCCGGTAGTTAACTTACATAATCCAAGGTCAGCTAGTTAACCTAGATAGTCCAAGTGCCTGCTAGTTAACCTACATAGTCCAAGAACCCGCATGTTAGCCTAGATAGTCCAAGTGCCCACTAGTTTACCTACATAGTCCAAGGGCCCGCTAGTTAACCTAGAAATTCAATTGCCCGCTAGTTAACCTACATAGTCAAAGTGCCCTTAGGGAAACTATATAGTCCAAGTGCCCGCTAGTTAACCTAGATAGTCCAAGTGCCCCCTAGGGAACCTACATAGTCCAAGTGCCCGTTAGGTAACCTAGATAGTCCAAATGCCCGTCAGGAAACCCACATAGTCCAAGTGCCCAATAGAGAACTTACATATTCCAGGGCCCGCTAGGGAACCTACATAATCCAAGTGCCCGTTAGTTAACCTAAATAGTCCAAGTGCCCGCTTGGTAACCTAGAGAGTCCAACAGCCCGCTAGGTAACCTACATACTCCAAGAACCCACTAGGTAACGTAGATAATTCAAGTGCCAGCTAGGTAACCTAGATAGTCCAAGTGCCCGCTAGGTAACCTACAAAATCTAAGTGCCCGCTAGGTTATCTATGTAGTCCAAATGCCCGCTAGGGAATCTATATAGTCCAAGGGCCCGCTTGTTAACGTAGATAGTCCAAGTGCCGCTAGTTAATCTACATAGTCCAAGGGCCTGCTAGTTAACCTACATAGTCCAAGTACCCGCTAGTTAACCTAGATCGTCCAAGTGCCCGCTAGGTAACCTATATAGTCCAAGGGCCCACTAGTTAACCTACATAGTCCAAGGGCCCGCTAGGTAACCTACAAAGTCTAAGTGCCCGCTAGGTTATCTATATAGTCCAAATGCCCGCTAGGGAACCTACATAGTCCAAGTGCCCGCTAGTTAACATATTTCGTCCAAGTGCCCGCTAGTTAACCAACATAGTCAATGGGCCCACTAGTTAACCTACATAGTGCAAGAGCCCGCTAGTTAACATAGATCGTGCAAGTGTCTGCTAGTTAACCTACATAGTCCAAGTGCCAGTTAGCTAACCTAGTTAGTGCAAGGGCCCGCTAGTTGACTTACATAGTCCAAGTGCCCGCTAGTTAACCTAGATAGTCCTAGTGCCCGTTAGTTAACCTAGAGTGTCCAAGTGCCCACTAGGGGACGTATTTAGTCCAAGTGCCCGTTAGCTAACCTAGATAGTCCAAGTGCCCGCTAGTTAACATTGACCATCCAAGTTCCCGCTAGTTAACCTAGATAGTCCAAGTGCATGCTAGTTAACCTAGATAGTCCAAGTGCCCTCTAGTTAACTTAGATCGTCCAAGTGCCCCCTAGTTAACCAACATAGTCCAAGGGCCCGCTAGTTAACCTAAGTAGTCCAAGGTCCGATAGTTAACCTAGATACTCCAAGTGCTCGCTAGTTAACCTACATAGTACAAGGGCCCGCGAGTTGACCTAGATAGTCCAAGTGTCCGCTAGTTAACCTAGATAGTCCAAGTGCCCGCTAGGTAACCTAAGTAGTCGAAATGTCCGATAGGAATCCTACATAGTCCAAGTGCCCGCTAGGTAACCTACATAGTCCAAGTGCCCGTTCATTAACCTAGATAGTACAAGTGCCCGCTAGGTAAACTAGACTGTCCAAGTGCCCGCTAGGTTACCTACATATTACAAGTGCCCGTTCGTTAACCTAGATAGTCCAAGTGCCCGCTGGGAAATCTACATAGTCCAAGGGCCCGCTAGGTAACCTAGATAGTCCAAGTGCACCCTAGGTAATCTAGAGTCCAAGTGCTTGCTAGTTAACCTACATAGTCCAAGTGCCCACATGTAACCTAGATAGTCAAAGTGCCCGTTAGGTAACCTAGATAGTCCAAGTGCCCACTAGGTAACCTAAATAATACAAATGCCCGCTAGGGAAACTATATAGTCCAAGTGCCCGCTAGTTAACCTAGATAGTCCAAGTGCCCGGTAGTAAACCTACATAGTCCAAGGGCCCGCTAGTTAATCTAGATAGTTCAAGTGTCCGCTAGTTAACCTAGATAGTCCAATGCCCGCTAGTTTACCTAGATTGTCTAAGTGCCCAGTAGTTAACCTAGATAATCCAAGTGCCCGCTAGTTAACCTACATTGTCCAAGGGCCCTCTAGTTAACCTAGATAGTCCAAGTGCCCGCTAGGGGACGTACATAGTCCAAGTGCCAGCTAGGTAACATATATAGTCCAAGTGCCCACTAGGTAACCTAAATAATACAAATGCCCGCTAGGGAAACTATATAGTCCAAGTGCCCGCTAGGTAACTGAGACAGTCCAAGTGTCTGCTAGGTAACCTACAAAGTCCAAATGCCTATTCATTAACCTACATAGTCCAAGGGCCCACTAGTTAACCTAGATCGTCCATGTGTCCTCTAGTTAACCTATATTGTCCAAGTGCCCTCTAGGGAACCTACATAGTCCAAGTGCCCGATAGGGAACCTACATAGTCCTAGGGCCCGCTAGTTAACCTAGATATTCCAAGTGCCCGCTAGTTAACCTAGATAGTCCAAAGCCCGCTAGTTTACCTAGATCGTCTAAGTGCCCGCTAGTTAACCTACATAGTCCAAGGGCCCACTAGTTAACCTATATCGTCTAAGTGTCCTCTAGTTAACCTACATAGTCCAATTGCACGCTAGTTAACCTACATAGTCCAAGTGCCCGCTAGGTATCCTAGATAATCCAATTGCCAGCTAATTAACCTATATCGTCCAAGTGCCCGCTAGTTAACCTAGATCGTCCAAGTGCACACTAGTTAACCTACATAGTCAATGGGCCCGCTAGTTAACCTACATAGTGAAAGAGCCCGCTAGTTAACCTAGATCGTGCAAGTGTCCGCTAGTTAACCTACATAGTCCAAGTGCCAGTTAGCTAACCTAGATAGTCCAAGGGCCTGCTAGTTAACCTACATAGTCCAAGTTCCCGCTAGGTAAACTACATAGTCCAAGTCCCCGCTAGGTAACCTATATAGTCTAAATGCCCGCTAGGGAACCTACATAGTCCAATTGCCCGCTAGTTAACCTATTGTCCAAGAGACCGCTAGTTAACCTAGATAGTCCAAATACCCGCTAGTTAACCTAGATCGTCCAATTGCCCGCTAGTTAACCTACATAGTCCAAGTGCCCGTTCGGTAACCTAGATAGTCCAAGTGCCCTTTAGGGAACCTAGATTGTACAAGTGCCCGCTATGGAATCTACATAGTCCAATTGCCCGCTCTGGAACATACATAGTCCAAGTGCCCGTTAGTTAACCTAGATAATCCAAGTGCCCGCTAGTTAACCTAGATAGTCCAAGTGCCCGCTAGGTAACCTACATAGTCCAAGTGCCCGCTAGGTAACCTATATAGTCCAAATGCCCGCTAGGGAACCTACATAGTCCAAGTGCCCGCTAGTTAACCTAGATAGTCCAAGTGCCCGCTAGTTAACCTTGATAGTCCAAGTGCCTTCTAGTTAACCTAAATAGTCCAAGTGCCTGCTAGGTAACCTATATAGTCCAAGTGCCCACTAGGTAACCTAAATAATCCAAATGCCCGCTAGGGAAACTACATAGTCCTAGTGCCCGCTAGTTAACCTAGATAGTCCAAGTGCCCGCTAGGGGACGTCCATAGTCCAAGTGCCCGCTAGGTAACCTAGATAGTCCAAGTGCGCACTAGGGTATGTACATAGTTCAAGTGCCCGCTAGGTAACCTAGATTGTCCAAGTGTGCGCTAGTTAACCTATATAGTCCAAGTGCCCTCTTGGTAACCTAGATAGTCCAAGGTCCTGCTAGTTAACCTACATAGTCCAATGCCCGATAGGGAACCTACATAGTCCATGTGCCCGCTGATGAACCTACCTAGTCCAAGTACCCGATAGGGAACCTACATATTCCAAGTGCCCGTTAGGGAACCTAGATAGTCCAAATGCCGGTAGGGAACCTATATAGTCCAAGTGCCCGCTAGGGAACCTGCATTGTACAAGTGCCCGCTAATTAACCTAGATAGTCCAAGTGCCCGCTAGTTAACCTAGATTGTCCAAGTGCCCGCTAGTTAACCTTGATCATCGAAGTGCCCGCTAGTTAACCTACATAGTCCAAGTGCCTGATAGGGAACCTACATAGTCCAAGTGCCCGCAGAGGAACCTACATAGTCCAAGTGCCCGATAGGGAACCTACATATTCCAAGTGCCCATTAGGGAACCTAGATAGTCCAAGTGCCCGTGGGGAACTTATATAGTCCAAGTGCCCGCTAGTTAACCTACATAATCCAAGGTCAGCTAGTTAACCTAGATAGTCCAAGTGCCCGCTAGTTAACCTACATAGTCCAAGAACCCGCTAGTTAGCGTAGATAGTCCAAGTGCCCGCTAGTTTACCTACATTGTCCAAGGGCCCACTAGTTAACTAAGATATTCCAAGTGCCCGCTAGTTAACCTACATAGTCACAGTGCTCTTCCGGAACCTATATAGTACAAGTGCCCGCTAGGGAACCTACATAGTCAAATTGCCCGCTAGTGAACCTGCATTGTACAAGTGCCCGCTAATCACCCTAGATAGTCCAAGTGCCCGCTAGTTAACCTAGATAGTCCAAGGGCCCGCTAGTTAACCTTGATCATCCAAGTGCACGCTAGTTAACCTACATAGTCCAAGTGCCTGAGAAGGAACCTACATAGTCCAAGTGCCCGCAGAGGAACATACATAGTCCAAGTGCCCGCTAGGTAACCTAGATATTCCAATTTCCTGTTAGCTAACCTAGATAATCCAAGTGCCCGCTAGGTAACCTACATAGTCCAAGTGCCCTTTCGTTACCCTAGATAGTCCAAGTGCCCGCTAGGTAACCTACATAGTCAAAGGGTCCGCTAGGTAACCTTTATAGTCCAAGTGCCCGTTACCTAACCTAGATAGTCCAATTGCCCGCTATGCAACATACATAGTCCAAGTGCCCGCTAGTTAATCTACATAGTCCAACTGCCCGCTAGGTAACGTAGATAGTCCAAGTGCCCGCTAGTTAACCTACATAGTCCAAGAACCCGCTAGTTAGCGTAGATACTCCAAGTGCCCGCTAGTTTACCTACATTGTCCAAGGGCCCACTAGTTAACTAAGATATTCCAAGTGCCCGCTAGTTAACCTACATAGTCACAGTGGTCTTACGGAACCTATATAGTACAAGTGCCCGCTAGGGAACCTACATAGTCAAATTGCCCGCTAGTGAACCTGCATTGTAGAAGTGCCCGCTAATCAACCTAGATAGTCCAAGTGCCCGCTAGTTAACCTAGATAGGCCAAGTGCCCGCTAGTTAACCTTGATCATCCAAGTGCCCGCTAGTTAACCTACATAGTCCAAGTGCCTGAGAGGGAACCTACATAGTCCAAGTGCCCGCAGAGGAACCTACATAGTCCAAGTGCCCGCTAGGTAACCTAGATATTCCAAGTTCCTGTTAGCTAACCTAGATAATCCAAGTGCCCGCTAGGTAACCTACATAGTCCAAGTGCCCTTTCGTTAACCTAGATAGTCCAAGTGCCCGCTAGGTAAGCTACATAGTAAAAGGGTCCGCTAGGTAACCTATATAGTCCAAGTGCCCGTTACCTAACCTAGATAGTCCAATTGCCCGCTATGCAACATACATAGTCCAAGTGCCCGCTAGTTAATCTACATAGTCCAACTGCCCGCTAGGAAACCTAGATAGTCCAAGTGCCCGCTAGGGAACTTACATACTCCAAATGCCCGCTAGACAACCTAGATAGTCCAAGTGCCCGTTCTTTAACCTAGACAGCCAAGTGCCCGCTAGGTAACCTAGACAGTCCAAGTGTCTGCTAGGTAACCTACAAAGTCCAAATGCCTATTCATTAACCTACATAGTCCAAGGGCCCACTAGTTAACCTAGATCGTCCAAGTGTCCTCTGGTTAACCTATATTGTCCAAGTGCCCGCTAGGGAACCTACATAGTGCAAGTGCCCGATAGGGAACCTACTTAGTCCTAGGGCCCGCTAGTTAACCTAGATATTCCAAGTGCCCGCTAGTTAACCTAGATCGTCCAATGTCCGCTATTTAACCTACATAGTCCAATTTCCTGTTAGGTAACCTAGATAGTACTAGTGCCCGCAAGGTAACCTACATAGTACAAGTGCCCGCTAGGTAACCTAGATATTCCAAGTTCCTGTTAGCTAACCTAGATAATCCATGTGCCCGCTAGGTAACCTGCATAGTCCAAGTGCCCTTTTGTTAACCTAGATAGTCCAAGTGCCCGCTAGGTAACCTACATAGTCAAAGGGTCCGCTAGGTAACCTATGTAGTCCAAGTACCCATTACCTAACCTAGATAGTCCAATTGCCCGCTATGCAACATATATAGTCCAACTGCCCGCTGGGTAACCTAGATAGTCCAAGTGCCCGCTAGGTAACTTACATAGTCCAAATGCCCGCTAGGCAACCTAGATAGTCCAAGTGCCCGTTCGTTAACCTAGATAGCCAAGTGCCCGCTAGTAACCTAGACAGTCCAAGTGTCTGCTAGGTAACGTACATAGTCCAAATGCCCGTTCGTTAACCTACATAATCCAAGGGCCCACTAGTTAACCTAGATCGTCCAAGTGTCCTCTAGTTAACCTACATAGTCCAAGTGCACGCTAGTTAACCTACATAGTCCAAGTTCCCGTTAGGTAACCTAGATAGTACAAGTGCCCGCAAGGTAACCTTCATAGTTCAAGTGCCCGCTAGGTAACCTAGATATTCCAAGTTCCTGTTAGCTAACCTAGATAATCCAAGTGCCCGCTAAGTAACCTACTTCGTCCAAGTGCCCTTTCGTTAACCTACATAATCCAAGTGCCCGCTAGGAAAACTACATAGTCCAAGTGCCCACTAGGTAACCTAGACAGTTCAATTGCCCGCTAGTTAACCTAGACAGTCCAAGTACCCGATAGGGAACCTACATAATCCAAGTGCTCGCTAGGGAACCTACATAGTCCAAGTGATCGCTAGGCAACCTACATAGTCCAAATGCCCGTTAGTCAACCTAGATAGTCAAAGTGCCTGCTAGGTAACCTAAATAGTCCAAGTGCCCGCTAGGGAACCTACATAGTCCAAGTGCCCGCTAGGTAACCTAGATAGTCCAATTGCCCGTTAGCTAACCTAGATAGTCGAAGTGTCCGCTAGTTAACCTACATAGTCCAAGTGCCCATTCGTTAACCTAGATAGGCCAAGTGCCCGCTAGGTAACCTAGACAGTCCAAGTGCCCGCTAGTTAACCTAGATAGTCCAATGCCCGCTAGTTTACCTAGATCGTCTAAGTGCCCGCTAGTTAACCTAGATAATGCAAGTGCCGGCTAGTTAACCTACATAGTCCAAGGGCCCTTTAGTTAACCTAGATAGTCCAAGTGCCCGCTAGGGGACGTACATAGTCCAAGTGCCCGCTAGGTAACCTACATAGTCCAAGTGCCCGCTAGATAACCTAGATAGTCCAAGGTC